>NC_056732.1:1547383447-1547420947 GCF_019279795.1 Protopterus annectens | reverse complement strand
ATTTACAAAATATCAAAGTTCATACAGTGGTACATATATATGTGTGCGTGTGTGTGTGTATGTATATACATACATCTATTCATCTCAAAGTGACTTAAAAATGATTCCATGTCATCAGGTGAAACGTTAGAATGTTGTTGAAGAAAACTGTTATTGATATTTGCACTGTACGCTGCATGTCTTATATTCAGGGTTATATATATATTGCTAATTATACAATTAAGCATATGCTTTCATATGTCTGTAAATATCTCAATAAACATACACTCAAATAGGAATTCCTTGTTGACATGTGTGTGGTTAATAAAAGTGTTCTAACAATACATGATTAGGTCATACAGGTTTTAATGCATGACAGTTTAGTTACAAACATTTAGCAAAAAATATAATTCTAAGTTTGTATGCATTACAGTATGCTATAGTATTTATGGAAATGTTATAATTGTACTAACTATTATCATTGTAAAGAACACTTTTTAATGTGGGCATTACTATTTGTACAGTTTTCATAACTTTTATTGTTCACAAAATATTTATATTTGTTTATCTTATGCTTTTTACACGTTGATTTTTTTTTCAGAAAATGCACTGGAATGCAAAGAAGTGTGCATGCTTCTGGCGGTGTGACATTTCATACCACACAGGTGTTAATGAATTAAGAGGTTTACATAAAATGCCAGCAGTGGCATCCATTCTTCCACAACCACATAAAAAATTAATATATGGAAAATTACCTAAAAAAAAACAAAACTACAACATCTAAAGGTGAAAGACCACTTCAAAATATAGTGTTCCTGACTGAATCTGCCAAAAAAAAAAAGGCACTACCACTTTTTTAACAAGTAAACTACTTTAGATCTTGCCTGTAAATGTTGCCTATTTACCTTTTGCTACTGCTGAATGCTCATAAAAGTCAGATGTAGACTGAGTACACCTATCTTTCATTCGTCATAGTGGTAGAACCAGCTAACTCTTAACCAGTACATTTTCTTAAGCCAGTGGGACAGGATGATTTGTCACTGTTGTACTAGTCACATGATAGCAATGTCTCACTGTAATGGTACAGCACAGAGAGATAGAAGGAACTGCTTTCTATCTTTACAATGTTATTAATTTATTTATTTATCTACTTATTAACAACTGTGAAACTATAAACTGATGGGGGATTTGGAAGAGTGGACGAAAGATGGACAGTGTGATTTGTGAATACTGACTTGCCCTGGAAGAGGAAAAACAGCTCTGTCTGCTCCACTAGTGATCCCAGCAAAGGCTTGTAAACACAGGAGACAATGTTAAGAAACATGGCCATGCATGGCTCATCAAACATTGTTATGCACTGCTGCGGAAATGTGCACACAAAGGAAAGCATGCACTTTAGGCCAACAGTATTGTGGGCATCACTGTTATGCTACATAGGGAACTAGGTGTCAGAGCTAAGCAGAAAACCTTGATCGATGCTTGGATGGTGGCCTCACACAAGTGACTCTCACCAAATATTGAATGTTGTTGTGTCTTTCGGCTTTTCCCAGTTAGGAGTTGCCACAGCAGAACTCCGGCCTGCTAATGATTGGCAGTAGATTTTTACGTGCCGAGTTGCCAGCCCTGATGCACAACCTTCAACTAAGGTACGCCCATTCACGCATGTCTCCACACAGAAGATGCTCTAGCTGAGAATCGAACAGGACAACGTCTTATTGTGAGGCAACAACGCTACCGCAGCACCATGACCGCAGTAACTCACGAAATATTGAATGAATTGTCCATTTCGGTCATGGAAGAGCAGGTGGTTAAGACAATACAGACAAAAACAATAAAATAACTTGAAGAGTGGTGTGTGTATGTTGCATAAGTTATAGGGCTTTATTTCTACTGACAAGGACAATAGGGTGAAAGGACCCCATGGTGCATAGGTTATAGGTTCATAGGTAGGTACTGGGCAATCAGCCCAAGGGTCTAAGTAAGCCTAGCCAACAAGGTTCCCTGGCTTATGCCACCCAAGAAAGTTATTTTCCTGTGCCACTGTCCAGCAGAGACACAGAAGTGATCCCTGGGGGGGGGGGGGTATTTCCTATTTCCCATCCACTCATCAAGATTTTTCTTGAAGAGTGCTAATGAGGAACTTTGCTTGACATAGATGGGTAGCTTTTACCAGAGTATGGGAAGTCTCTGGGACAAGAATCTATCTCTCCAGCATGTCTTGTTTATTGTGGTGACAAGGTTTAGGTCCCTAAAGCATGTAGCTCGAAGGGATTGGGATTTCTTTAGGTGTAGCATGTCCAACAGCTCTGGGTTTGACATAGCTTTATATGTTAGGCAGAGATCAACTCGGAGTAGGCGATATGCTACGGTGTAAAGCTGGAGGTTTTTGAGGAGGTCAGCTTAGGACATCTGTTTGAGGCCAGTAATCCTCTTTGCGAGGTACTTCTGTGGCCTTTCCAGCTGGTGCAGAAGTCTTGTGAGGTACATACCAAAAGGGGCATTGGACTCTATAATGGGTCTAATGAGTGATGAGTAGAGGGGGAACAATGACCTCTTTTTTTCCTGGATGACAACCCTTTTGTGATGAGGTGTGCCATGTAGAAGGACTTCCTAACTACTGTGGTGATGTGATTATCAAAGGAGTGTCTACTGTCCACCTGGGTCCCAAGCTCTCTTATCACACATTCGGTATTAAGTAGACAGCTGCCTATGTGGTAGTTCATGGGTACAGAGTTTTTACCAAAGGGGATGACAATGCACTTTTTGGCATTGAGCTTGAGGCCATGGCTCTGACACCAGGCATCTGTCTCAGTGAGGTCCTTCTCTAGGATGTCCACATCATTTGGGGACTTAACTATGGCTCCTAGTTTGCAGTCATCTGTGAACCTCATTAGCCAGAGGCCTTCTGTGTTAGCCTGTACTTCAGGGAAGTAGATACCAAATAGGAGAGGTCCAGGACTGAACCCTGTGGTACTCCACTTGCCACTGGTTTGAAGTCAGATTTGGAGTCTGCAACATTTACAGTTTGGATTCTGTCAGTGAGCCATTTGGCAACCCATCATGTAACATAGGGATTTATACCTAGTTTAGTGAGTTTAGCTATAATTCCAGAATGGGGGATGGTGTCGAAAGCCTTGGCAAGGTCAAGATAGGCTGTGTGAACCACTTTACCCTTGTCTACAATTTTGGTGACTGCCTCAAAGAAGTTGATCAGGTTCAGGAGGCATGATCTGCCTTTCACAAACCTTAACTGGGTGGCGTCCAGAGTTTGGAGGTTACCAATGTCTTTGTTTATGAGTTCCATAATGATATGTTCCATGGCCTTGCAGACCAGGCTCATCAGACTAATAGGGCGACAGTTCCCAGGATCAGTGGTGGCTCCCCCTTTGGGGAGTGGGATAACTGTTGTTGTGCGCCATTCAGTAGGCACAAAGCCTGATGTGAGGCTATGATTGAACATGGTGCTTAGGTGGGAAGCCAGTTCGTTCTGAAGTTCATGTAAAACACAGCCTGGGATTTTGTCCGGTTCCATGGATACTTTGCTTATGCTTTAGAGAGTGCAGATTTTACCTGCATAGTTGTGGTTACAGGGACTCTGCATTCTACCTGTATTGATATAGGCCCTTCAGGGGGTGGGGGTGGGGTAAAGTTAGCACTGAACCTATCTGCCAGGATGTTGGCAATATTAGTTGGTTCTGTAATTTCCATGCCGTTGTGCTGTAACTCAGAGTAGATCTGGGTGTTGCCACTGAGATTCTTGACATAGCTATAGAATGCTTTGTGGTTGTCCTTAGAATGAGTGGCGATTTTGTTTTCATAGCTAGCTTTGGGGGATCTTCTAAGGGATCTCAGCTTCTTACTGAGGCCGACCAGGGAGCTCCTTCACTCATGGGATTTTACTCTCTTTTGCAACAGTTTCTCTGTTGTACAGGTTTGTTTATGGCAGGGGACCACCAGACTGGCTTCCTTTTTTTGGAGGATAGCGTCTTGGTTCTGTTTGGGATGGCACACTCCATGCACTCGTTTAAGTGCTTATAGAGTGCATTTGTGTAGGATTCAGCAGTCGTAACTGTATTGTCCATCTTCATGGGTGTCATGAAGTTTGCCGCTTCTGTCTTAAGAAGCATGAAGTTGGCTTTGGAGAATTTTTTTACCATGGTTTCCTTAATGGGGGTAGGGGCGGGATATGGATATCTAGGGTGATTAGCTTATGGTCTGATCGGACCAACGAGGAGTTGACTTCAGGTGTCGAACAACAGTCACTCATGTTGGTAATGACTGGGTCTAGGATATTGTTGCCCCTGGTAGGGGTGTGGATAAGTTGATCAAGGGCATTGGAATTTATGAATTCCAGAAAGCATTGAGTGAAGGAGGTGGTAAATGAGTAGTTTTCCCAGTTAATGATAGGGTAGTTGAAATCACCCATTATTAGGGTGTTTGGTTGAACCTTAATATTTTCCAGTACATCAAGAAAAGAGGATTGGGAATCCTGGGGCATGGTGGGGTAGCTCTAGCAAGCTACAATTTGGATTGTAGTTTTTCCCACAGTTAGTTGCACTTGGATAACCTCAGATGCATTATGCTGAGCAACTAGCCTGGAGGTGTGGATATCCTTAATGAATATGGACACAACTCCACCTTTGGTGTTCCGGTCCAGGTTACATGGCCTAAAAGTGTGGTATGAGCTACAGCCTGGTAGTGCAGGGGTGCTCTCTGGAGCCTTGAACCAGTTCTCAATCACTGCACAGATATCGATATTCTCCATTTTAAGGAGTGCCTCAAGTGAGTGCATTTTGAGATTTAGACTTCTGGCATTGAGTAGCATTACCCTCAGTTTTTGCTTGCCTGTTCCTGTTACGGTGGTGAATTTGTCATTTGAACTTTGCCTAAAAAAGGAACTAAAGGGGCAGCAAGAGCCTTAGCCAGTATCCGGAATCACAAGGGCGACAGGTGCAGGCCATCTCTCGCAAAGCATCGTGGTCTGTCTACCATGTCTTCACAGGCAGACAGATACTGGATCCCCTTAGAATGACACCAAAAGCTTAGCCAATTGTTGAAGTCAATCATTTTTTCCTTGTACTGCGGTATAATTCTGGGTGATGTCAGAATGCTACTCAGGGCTAGGGTCATACCTGCCTGGACTACAAGATCGGAGAGCTCTTCCATGTCTCTTTTCATGTAGTCCAGGGAGGTACGTCTCAGGTCGTTCACACCAACATGGACAACGACAGAATCATATTTGTACTTGTTGTGGAGTGACCTGAGTGCATGGGTTATGTGGCAGATCCTGGCACCCGACAGGCAACTGACAGTAACATTCTCCTTGTTTAGCCTGGTGAGTGGGATATCAGTGTGCCTGACTATAGAGTCACCTATGACTAGTGTGTTGGGTACGTTGTTTTGCCTTATGGGCTGTGGTTGAGTGGCACAGTGAGTTTGTGGGCTATGTGTCATTTGATAGAGGGCATTACTTCTCAGATTGACAAAGGACAGTGGAGTGAAAAGATCTTGTGGTAAACTGTTCATACAGTATCAACAGTACTGTTGAAAGAAGAACATAGGACCCTTCCTATTATGCACTAAACATGTAATAATGCTGACAGCACAGTACAATGTAGTGGCCATTGTATGCTATGCTGATTAAATAACTTCAGTGAAGAATGGTTAGGGGGAAACCCAGCTATATATCTCTTCCTGGTTAAATCAAGTCCCCCTACACACACACACACACACACACACACACACACACACACACACACACACACACACACACACACACACACACACACACACACACACACACACACACACACACACACACACACACACACACACACACACACACACACACACACACACACACACACACACACACACACACACACACACACACACACGCACACGCACATGCACATGCACACACACACACACACACACACACACACACACACACACACACACACACACACACACACACACACGCATGCACTCATGCACACACTCACAATCACACACACACACACACACACACACACACACACACACACGCACGTACTCTGTCTACCTATATTATTTTCTTCTCATTTCTTTTTATGCCTTTCTATATTATTTGTCCTACTCCTCTTGCATTTCATGTTTCCTCCTCTATATACTTCTTCTTTGTCTCTGCCATTATCTATTGATCTATATATCTATCTCTTATCTACCCATCGATCCATTTATCTATAGCTATTTATGCCAGACTTCCTTGTTGATATCTCCTCTTTATAGCATTCCCAGTGATATCACATACAGTACATCCACCACATAAATATCCCCTGCGCATGCATTGAAAATAAGAAACACTGTTTTTTTCTCTACAAATCAGAATGGTACTTGCTTCTTCTTTTCTTTTTTTTCATTTCATTTAGTGACACCATGACATCATTGTCATGTTCCTCTTTTATTCTTTTTCATCTAACCACTTGCTTTTACACCAAGGTTTTTCTACTAACTATTCCGTAGTCCTACTGGAAAACAATACTCAAATTCCTATACCTAGTGTACGGAATCTGCACTGAATTTAATACGGTGTTCAGGGTGAATGGACCTTATTGCACAACATACAATATGCGTATTTTCAAATTCTAATTTTTGTGTTTGACATTCAGCTGACAAGAATAAATATGAAGCACTAAATTTTGACAAGTTTTGAACTACATTAATCATTGCAGGCAGTCCAAACTTTTGAGTTACGTGCACAACAGGCTTTCAAAACAGAAAATTTGCAAGAGACTATGACATCTTCATTTATGTCAGTAAATATACTTCTGGTATGTGTGTATTAGTATTGTAAATTCTCAACCAACCATGTCCAGGGATATATACCCCCACAAACCATGGGCAACCAATACCAATCAAATTTATTGGGAAGCGTGACTAGACCTAAGAAGGACACTTGGCTCGATAGCCTAGTATTCTACTATGCTACCATGAAGACCTCATTAGATTTTTCCTTTGCTTCTGTAAACGGTGTGCAGTGTTTTGTTACAACTTCCATGGAATTGTTTATCTACTTTGTTTGATGGTATGAAATGGAACTGATGTTTAGATAATATTTTCCCTTTGAGTTTAGTTAATTTTTGCTCAGTTAACAGTAATCCGATGAAGAACTGAAACTGAAAGTGTCTGTTCCTTTTTCCTTTCTAAGCAATGATTTACATTTAATCATTTTTTTTCCATATTGCAGAATGAGACATGCTAATAAGTCATGACATAAAGCTTTAGAGTGGGAAGCATTTTCTGAAAGAGCAATACACAATGGTAAAAACATTTATACAATAAAAGGTCTTTATTATTCAAAAACATGCACACTGATTGGATAATCCAGTCAGCATGCATATTTGCAAATCAAGCATATCCCCAGGAAAAAGTCCATTCATTCAACAAGACTTCAGAAGCTGGACTGACTGTACTGCCAACAACAAAAAAGAGACAAACTTCTGCAGACATAGGAGCCAGAGATTTTACAGTTTTTTTCTTTTGTCTTTTCCTATCTTTCCCTTTTTAAAGACATACAAACACAGCAGAAACACTTGTACTAAGTGAGCTCTTCCTTCATTACCGCTCTTTCACTGCACTAATGCACTCTACAAGTGTGTAGACGTACATCACATACCAATGCACAGTGTATCAGTGTACAGAAGACAATATGGAAGAAAAGAAAAGTAAAATGCTGTCATACCATGACACTATTTAAGAAAACTAAGCAATTTAAAAAAGATAAGCAATTCCTTACTTAAGGAGTATTATTGTACAATAGCTATAATCCATGACTGGATGTGAGAATCATAGGATTTACCCAAGGTTATCTTTGTTTAATCACTCAGATTTTGCCCTCATGAACAAATCACAGCAACCATGGATAAATGGTGCAATCGGCACTCCCATCTGTGGATTATTGCAACATTATATACCATGCATGTTTTGGTGTACAAGTTACTTTTTTGAGGTGGCAAGATTCTGCCTAGCACTATGGTAATTCAAATGTTTATATATACACACACACACACACACACACACACATATATATATATATATATATATATATATATATATATATATATATATATATATATATATATATAGTTTGGAGGGGACTACAGCAAAGCATGTGGACATTCAGGCTACAGATTTAGTTTTCATTTTCTCACAGAAAAATGCTAATAAAAGGCACACCTGGACCATTAAATAAAATGTAACTGTGATCAAGGTGGTTTACATTTATTTTCTTAGCTGCCTTATTAAAACACTGATAATATATGAGACTTTACATGCATTATGCCTTTCATTTCACATTCAGAACACACACCTTATGAAGAGTGGTAACGATATACAAATGTGAAATGCCTGTGTACACCTCTAAACTTGACGCCTCATTCTATTTTATGGTGTAGAGTCTAATCAACATGAGTGAGATAAAGTAAATTAAACTGAATACTACATTATATACACCTTCCTATTAATGAAGCTATTTAATTGGTTAAGTTAGCTATGTTTTTTTTCTTATTTTAAACTAAACTTATTGTTTAGGCTATCTGAACTGTAAAGGATGTCTATAGAGAACAAGCTAATAAAATAAGAAAACAATCTAAGGATGCCATGGTTTTAAAACATTCAATAGTCACTTTGGGTCTTTCAGAAATCTTGTTTTCCAGGTGCAGGATTCATAGATTTCTGAGTCTGCTATTCCTCTTAAATAACAATAAACGAATTTCAGAATTCTAATGGATTCTCGTTTTTGATGTTTCACACAACGTTAAGATTTATTCTGAACAATTCATGTAACTGGTACCATAGTTCAGTAGTTGTGAAAGAGATGCGCATCACAAGATGAAATGGTTATACTAATAGGTTGAGGTTAAATCAAAGTTAGGTTCATAGGTAAATACTTGGCTATCAGCCGGCAGACTATTACATGCCCAGCCAATAGTCAATAACCAGAGGTCAGAAAAAAAACGCTGTATTTTGTATCTGTGATGTTAACACATTAACCACTACTCCATCGCTCCACCAACACAAATAATATAGACAGAAATGTACTCTGATTCAGGGCTGAGCTATACTGATTTTACTGCATGCAGAAACAAATCTGAATCAAGCCCACTGTAGTCCTTATCTGCTACACTGGAAGCACTGGCCTTGATGTTCACTCCACTCATACTGGCCAGAACAGGAACTGCTTATTGACAGGAAGAAAACATCGGAATCCAGGATATTTAGGTCTTTTGTCTCTTCTTCAACAGCAAGTTTGACATAGTATGAGGACAAATTTCAATCTGCTTTTCAGAAGTACTTCTTTAGAAAGTTTACCAAACAATGTCTGTATTTAGTACATAGATCTTATCTTTTCTTATGTAACCATTTATTAAATGTTACTTAACCTTTTTATTTTAGTAACTGAGATAGAGAGAGAGAGAGAAAGACTGATGTCGCTTATCCCCAGAGGTGACCTGGGTACTCACAATATAGTACATATAACAATACATTGTAATACAAAGCAGAATATAAGGTACCAAACGACAGGATGTAGTAAGTACTACATGCCACAATGCAATGTGAGACATTATCACGATACGCATTCACTTATTTCACAATGCCAGCTTTATACTGCTTAGGGTCATGGAGAGCTAGAGTTTAACTTGGCAAGTGAGATTCATAGGGCACAGAAGCAAACCAGGGAGGCACACTAGTCCATTACAGGATGTACACACACATGCTTGTGTACACGCACACACACATATACACACATCTCTTGGTACTATTGATATCCCTTGTATGATGTTTTTAGTCTAGTTATTTTTTTTTTAAAAAACTATAGGACTCCTATTTAAGTTCTAGGACTGAAAGTATAATCCTTTGCATTGTGAAATTTTAAATGCAATAAGTGAAAATTTACATTAATTCTGACTTTGCATCTTCTCTGAAAATTTCCTTTTCTTCATGATACAGTAACCACTAAGTTAGTATATAGAAGTAACAAGAGTATGGGGGTGCAGCCCAACCCTGGGGGCCTGGAGGTGGCTTGCCATCTGCAAGAAGTGCTGGCCATGTGCGAAAGCAACTTTCTCAGTTAGATGTCATTTCTTGGGAAATGCACTTCCTTTTTCATACTTTGGGTCTCACTATCAAGTCCTGAACATCCAGTAGAGAATCAATGCTTATTGTACAAAGATGAATAAAAGACCTAATAATTGGTAATAACATTTAAGATGCTTGTAATTACCTATTTAACGTAATTCTATTAAACTATATTAGTCCACTGTGGCGACCCCTAACCGGGATATGCCGAAAGAAGAAGATGATATTAAACTATATTATGAATTGCTACTTGACTTATGCTGAGTATAAATATTAAAGATTTTATGAGGTTCAGTAAGAAGTCATGCACTCTGTCTGCCATCTTAATTTTCATCAATTTCCTAATTTTTTTTTCCTATAAGGATAGAGTCTGTATACTAATCATGTAGAGTCTGCTTCAATTTCCAATCTCACAAAGTGTGCTTTCTTTGTTCATGCATTAGTTCTAAAACCAACGTCCCCTTCTTTATTCAAGGGGCTTTTCCTCCTCATCCTTTCATTTTACTAGACGAACTGACTGTGCTGATGGCCTCTTTAGTGAAGTTCATAACTTCATAGGATGCTAAATAGGTAGCCCTTTGAAACCTAAACATTGCCACCCCACTTTCAGACACTGCTTACTCCCAATGTTCATCAGGGATAAGGGGTGCAAGGCCTGCAATAAATTTGAAACTTCACATCCATTAATCAGAATCAGATTTAAAGATAATCACGTACGTACTTTGGTTTACAAAAGGTGTGAGTTTGTTTCAGAGGTGGGGGATTCTTTGTGAGAGATATCTGTCATAACAACAAGTCTTATCCTATATTGCAATATAGATTCAGACCCCTTGACCTTGTATTTGTTTTATGACAGGTCTTGCTGATATGTACTAGTTCAAACTGGATTGCATCCTTTACAGCTTTGTAGGCCAACCATAGGCCATATCATAAGATCTGTAAGAAACAAAGAAAAAACGGGGTTTTAGATGTTCTGGATAACTCAGGGAGATCATACTTCCAATTCTTTGTGAAAAAACAATGTCTTTTTTCAGGTTGGATAAGGTGCTTGGACAGGTACATGAGAGATGGTACACTGACTTGTAGCATGTACCTGATGAGGGATGAGTAGAGGGAAAAAAATTACCTCTTTTGACTGAGAAGAAATGATTTTTGTAATCAGTTAGGCAAGGTAGAAAGCTTTCTTAATGTAAGTGGAGACAATGTTGTCAATGGAGAGTATATTATCCACAGAGATGCTTAGGTCTCTAATGGCACTTTCTGTTTTAAGGGGTTGCCAATAACATGGAAGGTATGCAGTACTTTTCTGTTTCACAAACTGTATAATGCTACATTTTTGGTGTTAATTTTTAAACCATGGTCCTGACATCATGAATCTGTCCAAGTTAGACCTGGAGGAGATGAGTGTCTTCAAGAGAGTTGATGATAGTTCTAAGTTTGCAACTGCCTGTAAACTTGGTCAGCTAAATTTCTTTATTGTTGGTTTTGATATCAGTGAAGTAAATGCCAAGTAGAAGACTCCAACAGATCCCTGAATACGTCATTGATGACAAGTCTCTTGAAGCCATTTGGAAATCTAATAGATTACATACAGGCTTTTACTGACTTTGATTAGCTTGCCACTGATGCTATAGCGGAATACATTGTCAAAGACCTTAGCTAAATGTAGTACCTCTGCGACTCTTCCAAAGAAGTTATCTTGGTTTAATAAGCATGCTCGACTTTTTACAAATCCAGAATAGTTTAGATCAAGGAATTAAAAATTCCCTTTACCCTCGTTAATGAGGTTCATGATGATACATTGGATCACCTTGCAAATGATACTGTGAGCCTGACAAGCCTATAGTTACCAGGGCCCATGGTAAGGCCACTCATAGGTTGAGGCACTACTTCTGCTGTTCTCCATGTGTCCAGAAAGTTTTCAGGATAGATGATGTGATTGAATAGTTTAAAGGGGAGCATGCCAGGTCAACAAAGGTTGTTTTAGTGAACCTGAAAGGATCAAACTCCTCAAAGTACTCAATATTACAGAGTAATCACAATGTTTACCTCATAATGTCTACATCTTAATGTGAACCTCACAAAGACCAAACTGGCATCATTCAGGATTCTTGTCTTCTTATAATACAAAGTAGATGTTGGTAACATTCAATATATTTTTCTGAGACTGCAGATTCTCAGCTAAGTTATAAAGTAATTTTTATTTCCTCTTACTGATATAAATTATACTGTACACTCATAGGTCCTACTTCTTTTGAAATAACTACTTTATTTCAAAATGCAGCATCACTGATGCAATGACTTTTAGCAAGCGCTACGAAATATAATATCATGTATAACTGGACTACAAGAGTAAAGACCTCATAAGAACACTGCAGATGCACCTGGACTCTGCTCAGAGAAGCAGACGTTACCCTTAAATGTTGAAAACAATTCCTGGATAATATGAATCCTAGTAACTTGCATAGTTTACTAGGCAACACTGGGACTGTTCCTTGATATCAGACATTTACATTTCATTGTTTTGTTGGCTCTTTGCTATCACAAGCTAACTAAGCATATTACTAGTTATCCTGTCTATGGCTTGTCAACGCTACTATTTAATTAAACAGTATGTTAGTCATTTTTTATGTTTGAAATTGTAACACCAAGAACTTGGAAAACACAAAAACTAAGAATAAAAACAAAAAACAGAAGTTGGGAGCCGATTTTCCCTACTCTGATTTATTACAATTACGTGCTTTCATCCAGGTAAAGTGGACTTCCTCTGATAAAGTCCTCTTTACCTTTACAAAAGTGCTTAAATGTTTGAAATCGTGTAAGTTACCAAAACTTATTTCTCCTCAATAGTACTGTGTTAAGGGGTACCCATGTTTCATGTTTTTTTTTTTCACTGCCTAAAATTCACTTCATATAAAGGTCTACACACATTGCTTACTTTACGTATCATATTTTGTTTTAAATGTATGTTACTGCTGTTAAATGATTTAGTATGTTTTTTTCCAAAAAAAAAAAAATCCCCAAGGTGCATGACCATCTGATTATTTTATACACACTTTTGGCAACAATAAGAATCCCTCAGTGTTTCTAACTTCCTAGCTGTGTACTTTCTGTGTGAAGGCTACAGGGTTTGAAGCTCTTTCTTCATTTTAATGCAATCTTTTAAGTGATTTGAGTCAATATTAAATGTGCTTCCCTGTTGGTAATGCAGAGGACTAATGCTCTGCTAACAAGCTGGTTTTGTATGCCAAGTGTGCAAGGTTTGAACCTTTTTTTCTATTATCTTTTTAAGTGACTTAAGGTAGTACTGAAACACTAATCTTAGTGTCTAGGGATAGCTCAAAGGACCGAAGCACTGCAATGTTAATTAGCTGTTTTGTGTGCTAAAGGTACAACGTTCAAAGCTTTTCCTGTGTTCTTCTCTACATTTTTAAGTAAGTTAGGGCACAAAGTTAAATTCCTGTTGTGGAGTATGCCCCCCATACATCTATTGTACTGTAAAACCTGTTTTTATTAACTTTTTAAGTGTGCTACTGTAATCCTTTAAATCTCTGGTGTTCAGTGTTACTCGACTCCCAGTATTAAAGAATTTGATTGTTATTTTAGGAAGTTTAGAGGTATGGTAGCTACATAACTCCTCAACTCACAAAGTCATCCATTCACCCATACACATACACATACACTTACACACACACATACACACATATATACACACACACATACACACACACACACACACACACACACACACACACACACACACACACACACACACACACACACACACACACACACACACACACACCTTTATTACATACTCCCTAGCTATCACCTCTACTGCAACCACCCAGGCAGACACACACTAACACACACATACACAGAAAATGAATAAGAAAGGGGGGTGTCTGTGCCTGCAAGATGCAGGTGGTACCACAGGTAATTAATGCAGGAAAGGACTGATGGTACTTATGTATTAACACAACTAGATTTTTATCAGCAATGGCGGCTGCTTAACGATCATGAAATATGGTCAATAATGTTGTAGAAATGTTGTTCTTTACATTTTAGTGGTTTTGGGGTTAGATGCTCCTATTCATGTCTGTAAGACCTTAAGTTTGTATGGTGGCAGACTTTTTCTTATAGATAGCATCATGTAATTTCACTGTCACTTACTGAGGAATTCCACAGGTGAAACTATATTATTGCCCAAAAAAAATACAAACAAGTCTGAGTGTTGAATTTAAGAAGATTGCCTTTTTTTTTTCTTTTCCATTTTGGGGGGATAATTTCACCTTTATAGAGTAGCTGTTGGAAAGGGGTAGGTAGAGTGATGTAGCATTTGTCGAAACACATATTAATTCTGAAGTTACCTCTGGTTATGGAAAGGCGTTAAGTATACAACTAGGGAATATATGACAGCATGTGAAAAATGAATGCTGCCTTGTGGATTGTAATGAAATATCTTCATTAAGTTATACAGTAGAACATTGTTTATGGGATTTCAAAACCTTAGCCTAACTGCATCGCCTGCAAGGCTTGGATTAGTAAAACTAAGTTATTGTATGTCAGTATAGGGTTTAACTGGCTAGACTGGAGACAATGTTTCTTGATCTGTATGAAAAGTGTCAAAAAATCGAATAGAATAAAAAATGCTCTCTTTATTAAAAAACAAAGCTTTCGGGAATACCCGAAGGGGTATTCCTGAAAGCTTTGTTTTTTAATAAAGAGAGTGTTTTTTATTCTATTCGCTTTTTTTGATGTTTGTCGTGTAAAGAATAGAAGATACTTAAACCGTGGTTGGATTTGGATTTTTTACTGTATGAAAAGTACACACCTCCATTCTGTTACTATCAAATTAAACCTCTTTGCAGTCCATCACACGTTTGCCATGCAACCTACTCTGGACCACTGATAAAGGTAATTGATCAATGGCTTTGCAGCATATCAAGCTTATTTAACTTTACAGTAATCAAACAAACATAGTTCATGATTGTTAAGCAACCGCTGTTGCAGTTAAAAATCTGGTTGTGATAATATGTAAGTACCAGAATGATTAGCATGAGTGGAAACATGACATGATTCAGAGACATGCAAATTGGCCAATAATGAGGTCTTTCCTAGTTACAGCTAATGTATCTCTGAATTACACTTTCCGCAATCTTGGTGAGGGCATATGGCTATTTAATATATGCCACTCTCCCATAATGCCTCGTTAGCATGTAGTTGCACTGAGTAGGTGGACCATGGTGGTGATCCTATAAACCACGTATGATCAATGTGGTGGGCCTATCTCTGACTCAGAAAGGGATACCACTAGCAGTATTAACGCAAGTTAGGGCTTACTGCTGGTGGTAGCCCTTTCTGAATCTGGGTCAAGATCTATAAATTAATTAACCATAGTACCACCTAACAAATAATGCAGTGCTTCCTGTGTAGCTTAACGGTGCAGTATCATGAAAGTACAGTTGTGTACACTTACCATAAATGTAGATGTTCGAGTGTATTCACTGTTGCAGTCATTACAATTGAGTTATCTTGCTGGCAGGCTACCCTCAGTCGGCCTGAATTCCAAAGTCTAGGTCCGGCGTCAGCTGCTGTCACCTCTTCCCTGACGTTAGAGTGCCAGGGGTATAAAAAATGCAACCGACGCCATTTTCTTCAGTCTTTCTTGTCCCAGATGTCAGGTGCCCCCAAAACGGTAGGCTAAAAATATCTCAATAGAACATGCATGCACCAAAGTATATATTTTGCCTTCATCTACAAGCAAATGCACCACATAGGTTGTATAGAATAGAGAAGTACAGATAAGTTCCAGCAAAGAAATGGGGGATGGCGGGTGGGTAACCTGGACTGCAACAGTGAATACACTTGAACATCTACATTTATGGTAAGTGTACACAACTGTACTATGTTCTTCATGTTTCACTGTTGCAGTCATTACAATTGGGTTGAATCCCAAAGCTAAGGTTGGGAGGCTGGAGCTAAATAGCATTAGGAGTGGCTATTAGGCCCTGCAGAACTGCAGTGGCAAAGCCTGCCCTGGATTTAGAGTAGAGTGGTAAGTGATAGTGCTTTGTGAAGGTGTGCACTGAACTCCAGGTAGCCGCCTCTAAAATGTCTTTGGTTGGTACTCCCCTGAGGAAGGCTGCTGAAGTGGCTGCTGCGCTGGTCGAATGTGGCCTAATGCCCTTAGGTACTGGCTTGCCATGTTGTGAATAGCAGAAACGAATGCAGTGGCCTATCCACTTTGAAATAGTCTGCTTTGAGATAGCCTTTCCTTGTGGTCCTGCAGCATATGCCACTAGTAATTGCTCTGTCTTTCTGAAAGCTTTGGTTCTGTTCAAATAGAAGTGTAGCTGTATGTGCATGTCCAAATAATGCAGAATTCTCTCCCCCTTATTCTGTGGGTTTGGATAAAAGGTAGGCAGATGAATAGTTTGGTTAAGGGCCACACTGGACACTACCTTAGGCATAAATGTTGGGTTTGTCCTCAGAGAAACCCTGTCTGGATAAAAAATTATAAAAAGGTTCCACAGCCATGAGTGCCTGTAGCTCTGAGACTCGTCTTGCAGAAGTTATTGCTAGGAGAAGAACTGTTTTCCAAGATAAAAACTTCATATCAAGCTGTAGCAGCTGGCTCAAAAGGAGGCAGGGTGAGTTTTTCCAAGACATAATTGAGGTCCCATGCAGGTATTGGTGATCTCTGGAGGCCTTCAATTTTTGGCCCCTCTGAGGTACTGCCTTAATAAAGGATGAGAAAAGATTGGTGACTCTGTATTATAATGAGCTGAAATGGCAGAGGCATGAATTTTTATAGGTGAAAAGGATAGGCCTTTGTCCAGCATCTCAGTCAAGTATTGCAAAATCTGAGGAATATTTGGTACAGCTGTGTCAATTCCTTGTGCCTGGTTCCAAGCACAGAATCTCTTCCATTTTCCAGCATAGGATTTTCTAGTACTAGGCCTCCTGGTCTCCAAAATAACATCCATCACAGCTTTAGTGAGAGGTGTGTCTTTAGTTGGCAGCTGTGAGGTGAGGGAAATAGATCTATGTCCGGGCATCCCCATTTCCATGTCACCATGCTGAAGACTTGTGGATCCAATTTCCACTCGTGGGGATCCATGAGGTTTCTGCTTAGTTCGTCTGCCAGAGTATTTATCTTTCCTGGCAGGAATTGTGCCTGCAGATGTACTTGGTAAGTCAATGCTGTGTCCCACAAAGTCATGGTTATTCTGCAAATAGGGTAAGAATGAGTGCCTCCCTGCTTGTTTATATACCACATGACCGTGGTGTTGTCTGTCTTTATCAGTAGTTGTCCCGGATGAAGTAGGTCCTTGAAGGCTGTCAGGGCATTTTGAACAGCTAGCATCTCTTTTTGACTGATATGTAGATGCATTTGGTTTGTGGACCATGTGCCTTGAATACATTTTCCTGCCATGTGGGCTCCCCAGGCATAATCCGATGCATCCGTTGTTAATGTCTGTGTGGCTGGGGGTAGAGTGAATGGCTGTCCCTTGTTCTGGTGACAGGCCTTCGCCCACCATCGAAACTCCTGTTGCAGGCAGGGAAAGAGAGTAACTATTGTTTCCAGGCTGTGGCAATGTCGAGTCCAAACACTTTTTAGCTACCATTGAAGTTTCCTCATATGCAGTCTTGCATATGGAATTAGTAAAATGCAGGATGCCATGAAGCCCAAAGCCTGCAGAATTTTTCTTGCAGATAACTTGGCCTTTGTTGCCAGCAGTTTGAAATAGGTAGTCAGTTGCCTTTGTTTATCTGGCGTGAGATAAGCCATCTGGGCAGTTGTATTTAAGCTTGCACCCAGGAATATTATCTCTTGAGAGGGTACTAGTTTTGATTTCTGTTCATTGACTGTGTACCCTAGGCATGATAATAATCTCTTTACAAACGCCAGATGCTGTAGTAGAATGTCCTTGTTCTCTACTTGAATGAAGCAGTCATCCAAGTAAGGATATATTTGTATTCCTCCTTATCTGCAGAATGCAATTACTGGTGCCAGGCACTTTGTGAAGACCCTAGGCGCAGTAGATAAGCCAAAGGGCAGTGCAGAGAATTGGTAGTGCATTGAGCCAGATTTGAATCTGAGGTATCTTCTGCATGTTTGCCTGATTGGGACATGCAGGTATGCCTCTTTTAGATCTAAAGTCACAAGCCAAGCCTTCTTGCCCAACATGGGCAGAAGCTGCTGTAGAGTCAACATTTTGAATTTTGGAATATCCAGATATGTGTTTAGAATAGATAGGTCCAGTATTGGTCTCCAGGCTTTGTCCTTTCTGGGTATCAAGAACAGTCTTGAATAAAATCCTTGTCCCTGCTCTTGTTATGGTACTTGTTGAATGGCCCTCATGTCCATGAGGGATGAGACTTGTTTTTGTGCCTCTGCCCATTGATGTTTTGGCAGGTCTGGCCAACAGTTTGCCCTTGGCAGGGTATGGAAGTGAAACTTGTAGCCTTGTGACACTATGTTTAAGACCCATTTGTCCTGGGTTATTATGTGCCAATTTTGAGAAAAAAGTGCTAGTTTTACCCCTAAAGGTGCTGCCAGAAGATAAGTGCTTGGCGCAGGCAGGGGGAAGTCATTGGGACTGTTTCCTGTATGGCTGTGATTTGTCTTCTCCAGTTTTGGAGGTAGAAGCACCCCATTGTTTAGACCTGTATGAACCTTGGGGCTGGGATCTGCCTCTAGGGCATCTGTAACTGCCCCTTTGTAGCCTGTCTGACACTGGAAAGGACCAATTCTTTGTAGGCCAGTGTCTGCTAAATCTTGGTGGCTGTACTTGTAAGAAATCCTTGACTGTTTGCATAGATTTAGCTTTGTCCTCCATTTTCTTTAACACCTCTTCTGCTTTAACAGCAAACAAAGCATTATGCTGTAATGGAGCATCTAATAATTTTGCTTTAACATGATCAGGTAGATTTTGTTCCTTTAACCAAGCATGCCTCCTAATGACTGAACCCATAACTGCGGCCCTGCAGGAGGCCTCCAGAGAATCAAAACCACATTGCAAAGTATGCTTTCCAACTTGTTCAGCTGCATGCAATAATTCCTGCATTTCTTTGTTTTCTGCACATTCAGAATTTATCAACATTTTTTGTTTAAGCAGTGACATAATATATTGCTGATATTTGAGCATATGAAACTGACAATTTAAAGCCCTTATAGCCAGGGTAGCAGAAGTGTAAATCTTTTTTCCCCATCTGTCCATTGCTCTAGAATCCCTGTCAGAGGGAGTAGGGTTTTTTGCAGTGGAAGTCTTGACCCCTTTAGGACCCTGAGAGATAGTTTCTGGGTCAGCAGCAGGGTTTTTGAAAAGGAATTTATGAGAGTCAGTAACCCTGTAGTACCTGTCCGGCTTAACAGGAGCTGGAGGTAAGGAGTCAGGGGTCAGACTGGACTCTGAAAATAAATCATCTACAATGTCTAACACAGGTGGAATAGCTAGGGGCCTGTGTTGTGTTAGTAAAAGGAAGTCTCTGAGCCTTTTCTTAGATTCTGAATAATCTTGGCTCTCCCAGTGGAAATGCTCCCTCATGGTATGTAAAGTTTCCCCAAAAGAATACTCCTCAGGAGGAGATGCTGAAGGGATTGATTCTTCAGCATCAGAATCCTCATAGGGAGGAAGAAAGTATTCCTGATCAGAAGAGGAATCAGATGAAATGGAAACCTGATCTGAAGATTCATATTCTGTCTCTTGCCTAGGCCTCTTATCAGGAGGGGGATGGGAACCCCTGATCAAAGTAATTAGGTCTTCGGCCATTTTTAGCATCTGTTTTTTAGGCATGGAGGCCTGTCCATTAGGCTGTTGTACTTGTTTCTTTGTCTTTAAAGGTGCTTTAGTCTTTGCCTTTGAAGCTGAAGTCGTTTTAACATATAACTGAGTAGGTCTGAAAACACCCTCAGAAGCCGTTGCCTGCTCAGCTGCTCCGGACCTATCTGAGGGAATAGTTTCCGAAGGTCCAATACATTGAGCTTCCAGCAGCCTGGTCGACTCCACGTGGGTGTCGGTAGCGACCTGTGAGTCTAAAGTCGCAGTCGTCAGGGGCTGCGAAGGTGCCTCACTGAGAACCGGCAAACCGGCAACTGACTTAGAAGAAGCCTCGTCATCGGTTTTGGACCTCGGATGCCTGTCCTTTTCCTTGCGTTTCTTGTGAATTCCGGTAGTCAGATGGCTATCCGATGACATTGTATAGTTAAATCTTCTGTCAAAATAGTGAAATGCAAAATCGTACCGATGCTTAATAGTGCGTTGGTTAAATCTAGCACAAAACCGACAACTAGCAATGTTGTGGTCAGGGCCTAGGCAAGGAATACAGTAAGAATGAAAGTCCTTATGAGGTATTAGCTTCCCACAAGAAATACAATTATTAACTTTTTCTGACATCGGTCTGGAGCAAGAAAAAAGTTTCCCCAACGGGGTACTTAGCTTTTAGTGAAGACTTCGGATCTGAAATTCGAACACGAAAATCTCAGGAATCGGCCGACCGGCACTTGCGAACTGCTTTTGCTTCGGGCACCGCGCGGCAAGAAAGACTCAAGAAAATGGCGACGGCTGCATCTTTCATACCCCCGGTGCACTGACATCAGGGAAGAGGCGACAGCAACCGACGCCAGTCCTAGACTTTGGAATTCAGGCTGACTGAGGGTAGCCTGCCAGCAGGATAACCCAATTGTAATGACTGCAACAGTGAAAACGAAGAACATCTGTACTGTCATAGTGGTCAATATGTTGTGACAAGTAGTGGTATATTGTTAAATGAAAGGAGTTATTCAGCTTATAATTCAGAAACATTCTATGCTTAATATCCACTTTTATTAAAAGCAACATCAAAAAGTGATATTTTCACAGCATGTATTTTAGGTTCACACTGAAATCAAACAAAGAAAATATAAGATCAGATGCCAAAATTGCCCTTTAATAAGATTTAAATAAATGGCAGCAGCACAAATAAATAAAAATTAAAATAAAAAGTAGGAACATTCTGCTTTCATTATGCTAGGCAGTTCTTCAGAACTAAATAAAAAAACAAGACACTGCCCATAGACAGATCATTTCTCAGTACATTAATTACATGCAAATGACTACATCATCATGCAAAATTTAATGCCTTAACCTCAGCTTTAGAAGGTTTACAGGACCTCATTCCTTTAATTCTGATTTGCAATCTGTTATGCCAGTATACCTTTGTCTTCAGACTTATAGAACACCCCTATTAGCACTTGTATTATTACTAAGAACAACCACAAGTGCTTGAAACACAAAGCAATGTCTACAGTCAATAGTGTACCACTATGTGAAAGGTGCATTGGGAAAACACTTGTTATTCAAATGCACCACTATAGCCACCCTAAACCATTCCACTGCCTTTCTAGTACAGATAACAGAGCACACAGTCCATGTGGCCCTGTAGGGTAATACATAGCAATGTGGTAAGTATAATCATTTAAAAAACATGCACTGCTTTCTGGGTTACTAGGTATCTAAAACTAGCACACATTTTAATCACCTTGCAGGGAGTATAATTACAGCATCAGGATGTTCTTCTTCTACTCAAAAAAATTTCCCCAAAGGCTTAGATTGCTCTGCTAATAATTCCTTTACATAATGATTCTGTTAAAAATAAAGACACTTAAATTAGTCACGTATAGACATTCTGGAACTGCTGAAAGCATAATTCAGTTTCTTAGTATCCCTTGTTTAACACAAGTATTACTACTAACATGAGTTAAAAAAGGAGTAATATGCAGCAATTACAGTTGCAGCATTATTTAAATTAGCAACTATGTTATCAAATAAGTAAGGCTTAACTATAGTAGCTCATTTCATTTGTATCTATTGTAGAAGATATGATAAGCAGCCTCTACAACCACGATCTGCATACTTTATAGTTATTTTCAAAGTAGAGTATAACTACTTTTGCAAGGTGATTAGGCAATCTCTGTCTTGTTTCATCAAACCTGATCTCAGTTTATATAATGTCGACTTATTATTTATGCATTCTATATCTGAAATCTAGCCACAGACTTAAATACATTTCAATGCAGGATGTGCCTAATGAGTGTATGAAGAATGTTCTTTGAACGCTTCTCATACTTCTAAACCAGTTTGAATCACAAAGATTCAAATTCGCAAGAAAAATAACCAGATATCCTATACATGCATTAGAGATATTTGGACATTTAAAGAAAATTTGTATAAAACAGAGAAATGTGGAAATATAAAAAGAGCACAAATGGAAATATTCACAGAAGGCTTATGTATGCCAAGGACAGAGGTAGATGAGGTTCAATAATTAACAGTTAAGGTAGGACGGGATGAGATAAAAGCAATGACATATAATCAATCTGCAGGAAAGTCTATAGGAATAGATGGCATTCCTGTTGAAGTCTAGACGCTTGAAGGGAAGAAAGTAATAAAGATCTGGAAAGTTTTGTTTAAAAGTATTTTTAAAGGAGGGAAAGTGCCAGCACCCTGGAAGAAAGCTGTGGTGAAGTTAATACCTAAAGAGGTTAAAGACCTTTCAGACCCAGCTTCATACAGGCCCATTTCAATTTTAAACCATGATGATAAATTGTTTATGTTTATAATAGCCAAAAGAATGGCAATGGTGTTGCCAAAATTGATAAATATGAATCAATGTGGTTTCGTGGAGGGCAGGCAAATATTTGACAACATTAATAGAGCAATGATGATCCGGAGGGAAGAAGAATTAAGAAAAATGCCACTGTTGCTGGTAGGTCTTGATGCAGAGAAAGTACTTGAAAGAATAAGCTGGGATTTTATGAATAGGGCAATGGAAGCAGTTGCATTCTCTGATACAATAAGAAGGTTAATTAGGAGAATATATGAGGTGGAGGAAAGTGGGAGGTTCCACTCAGACAAACTGACACTGAACAGACAAACCAAGCAGGGGTGCCCTCTTTCCCCTTTCTTATTTACTTAAAATTTATAGTCAGTGGCATAGCAAATAAGCAACTCAGAAATTCAAGGATATAATTGGTATGGTAATCAAGAAAAGTTGGCTTTATTTTCGGGCAATATTATTTTGGATCTGATAAAACCAGAAAAGGATACCTTAGTGTTATGGAACATTTTGAGACAGTTTCAAGTCTTTTTGGGTTATAGAACTACTGAAGATAAAACAAAGGCTATAGCTGCAAGCTATGTACCTACTCAAGAATGGATTCAGCAATATCAGAATGTATGTATTAAGCAGTAAAAATGTGTTTAGTACCTTTAGTTTTATGTACAGGTCAGCAATGTTTTTATCAACCAGAGAAGAAGTTGTGGGCAATAATAAAAAGTTGAAAGAATTTATCTGGGAAGGGAAGAGGTCAAAATGGGATATGTTGATCCTTCCAACAGAGCAATGTGGTTTAGGATTATCTGACTGGAAGGGATATTTTAGAGCTGTACAGTTAAGGCTCATATACATAACACAAGCAGAAGTAAATTTCAAAGTGGAAAGAGATGATAATGAAGCATTCGGGAAATTCAGGAAATAAGGAGAAAGTGAAATTTTAGATGCTTATCTTTAAGGAGAATAACAACAGCCATAAACAACATTATATTCATAAAGTAGCAGAGAGTATTCTAAGGGCTAAGGCAAATCAAGAATGAAGAAAGGAGATTTTGTATATAGGGAAGACTGCAATTAGGGGTACAGAGAATAGGTAAGAGAGGGCTGGAATTTATTAGAAAAAAGTAGAAAAGCTGATCAGTAGAGGCTGATCAGCTTCTTCTCTCAAGTTTGTAAACCCAAAAGGAATATTGGCAAACTACTTTACAAAAACTCTGTCTCACTAAATTGGAACAAACTCCCTCTCCATATTAGATCCAACCTTTCCTTTCCCTGTTTTAAAAAGGAGCTTAAATCCCACCTGCTAAACTTGAAATTATGTTGTTGCCTTGACCGCACATAGTCTTAGTCTGTCCTACTGTATAACCTGTTGCATCTCCTAACTTGCTTTCTCTGTTAGTAACTTCTGCTTAAACTAACCTCCTAAACCCTCAGCTCTACTACTATAGCCCTACTATAGCCCCCTCCTTTCTCTCCTACTCCCATTTTCCACACTATTTACCCCCCCACTTCCTATTAATGTCTACACATTTTCCTTCTTTTAAACAATTATATTTTGTTTTTACTCTCATATGTAGTACATTTAATACCACTGCTATCAGTGCAACCCTTAATGTCTGTAATTTTTTCTTCTGTTTTTCTCTTTATAATTAATATCATATTTGCATTGTTATTTTTAATAGTTTTTGTCCTGTATGTTTATCTTTGCTTAAGTTTGCTGGGGTTCATTCCCCTTGGTTCTCCACCGAAAATGGGTTACTTACTATCAATACAATGTAAATAGTTAATTACCTTTTCTTTTTTATAATTATTTTGTATTGTGATTGTTATTTAATATTTGTATATTGTCACTTTATCTTTACTTATGTTTGCTGGGGCTTTTCCCCTCAGGTCTCCACTGAAAATGGGTTTGTTTGCAAACTCAGTTGGACTAACCCAGTTAACAAATGTGAAATAAACAAATAATAAATAAATAAATAAATAAAAGGAACCAAGTTACTGTGAGCAAATAACTAGAGGGGAAATGTAATAGAATGGGAACAGGAAAAGAAGACCTTTGGACTGCAGGCTACAGACTGCCTTCCTTATAAGGACTGATATCACAGCATAGGCAAAGAGAAAAGGATAGGTGAATCCTAAGTGAAAGACCTGCTCTGGTAGAGTTTTTAGTTGAATCTAGAAGGGACACTGCTGTTGAAAAGGGTATAATTAGTAGGACATATAAAATATTTACACAATAACAATAGGAACCAATCAGAGGAGGTTAAAAAAGATGGGGATAAGAGACTGGATTTGCAATTCACAAGGAAACAATTGTAGGACATATGTATGGCTACCAGATAAGCAGCAAAGTCTAACAGATTTAGGAATTTTGATTGGAAGTGTCTGCAAAGGTATTTTTTTACCGCAGACAATTTTTCCTCAGGTAGATCACAAATGTTGGAGGTGTGATGGGGAAGAAAGAGATAAATGGGAACATATGTTTTGGTAGTGCAATGAGTTGTCAGACTTTGAATATTCCATACAGAGTACTCTGTTATAAATACTGAGTAAGCAAATGGGTGTAATTAAGGAAATTATTTTTTGTCTTGGGATACAGGATCTAAATTGTCTATACATAGCAAAGCCTTGTTAAGTTTAATTCTGGTGGCTGCTAAAAAAATCTATCACTAGAAAATGGAAATCAAAGTCTAAATCAACTGTATTTGAAGTAGTGAATATAATACCAGAGATAAAAGAACTGGAAGTGGGATCTTAAGAAAACGGTAGGAGAAAATTACATAGAAAAAAATGGAAATTGTGGGAACAAGACATGCAGAATGATGTTTTGGAGGAGGAGTGAGTTTTAAGGGAAGGCAGGAATTGAGTAATTTATGTAATGTATTGATAACAGGTATACAAAAGTATATGTGATATGTATTCTTTGTAAATGGAAACATGATATAACTTGCTTTCATTTATATAAATCTATGTTTGCTTATGTCTTAAGTGATTATCCAATAAAGGTGTTAAATAAAAAAAAAGATTTAAATACACTCTAGTTCAAATTCCAAAGATTCAAAAGAAAACAAAATATATTAGTTTGCAGGGGGCAAGCCCCTCTGCTTCCTCCACACCTTCTGTTAATTCTATTTATCAAGTCTGAGATTGCACTACAGTGGGGAAAGGGTATAGTATCCAATCTCCATCATACCATAAATCTCACACTGCAAAAAAGCCTTTACAAGCAAACAGCTATACAGATTTTTTTCAGTATGGAAAGTTGATGCTTTGATGGGTTGAACACTCCTAGCCCCTTGACTATCCTGTTCCTTCACTACTAATCAAATTCAGGTCATTGTGTCATAGTCAGTGCTCCATTACTCTATGCATCCTTGAGTCATAGTCAGGGCTCTGGCACTCTATGCATAGTTGAGTCATAGTCAGGGCTCCAGCACTCGATGCATAGCTGAGTCATAGTCAGGGCTCAAGCACTCGATGCATAGTTGAGTCATAGTCAGGGCTCCAGCACTCGATGCATAGTTGAGTCACAGTCAGGGCTCCACAATTCTATGCATACTTGAGTAATAGACAGGTCTCTGTTACTCTATGCATCATCGAGTCATAGTCAGGGCTCCAACACTACATGCATAACTAAATCACATACAAGACTCCATTACACTATCTGTCATCAAGTCATAGTCAGGGCGCTGGCACTCTATGCATAGTTGAGTCATAGACAGGGCTCTGTTACTCTATGCATCATCGAGTCATAGTCAGGGCTCCAGCACGACATGCATCATTGAGTCACAGACAGGGCTCCATTATCTATGCATCATCGAGTCATAGTCAGGGCTCCAGCACCACATGCATCATTGAGTCACAGACAGGGCTCCATTACTCTATGCATCATCGAGTCATAGTCAGGGTTCCAGCACTACATGCATCATTGAGTCACAGACAGGGATCCATTACTCTATCTATCATCAAGTCATAGTCAGGGCCCTGACACTCTATGCATAGTTGAGTCATATTCAGGGCTCCAGCACTATGTGCATCATTGAGTCACAGACAGGGCTCCATTACTCTATGCATCATCGAGTCATAGTCAGGGCTCCATTACTCTATGCATCATCGAGTCATAGTCAGGGCTCCAGCACTAGATGCATCATTGAGTCACAGACAGGGCTCCATTACTCTATGCATCATCAAGTCATAGTCAGGGATCCAGCACTACATGCATCGAGTCACAGACAGGGCTCCATTACTCTATGCATCATTGCATCATAGTCAGGGCTCCCGCACTACATGCATCATTGAGTCACAGACAGGGCTCTGTTACTCTATGCATCATCGAGTCATAGTCAGGGCTCCAGCACTACATGCATCATTGAGTCACAGGCAGGGCTCTGTTACTCTATGCATCATCGAGTCATAGTCAGGGCTCCATTACTCTATGCATCATTAAATCATAGTCAGGGCTCCAGCACTACATGCATCACTGAGTCACAGACAGTGCTCCATTACTCTATGCATCATCGAGTCATAGTCAGGGCTCCAGCACTACATGCATCATTGAGTCACAGACAGGGCTCCATTAATCTGTGCATCATTGATTCATAGTCAGGGCTCCAGCACTACACGCGTCATTGCGTCACAGACAGGGCTCCATTACTCTATGCATCATTGAGTCATAGACAGGGCTGCAGCACTCTCTGTGTCATCATGTCATAATCAGGGCTAAAGTACTGTATTCTACAAAACAGGAGAGAGCATGTCTGTCTCTTAACATATTTCTGACCCTCCTTATAGGAAAAGGAGAGAGAGAGACTATTTTAGCAAAGAGCTGTTATTCCTAAAAAGAATTTACTTTAGGAACGCACTTTTAACAGCTCTTAAACTTTTAACGCTGATTGGTTAATCTCTGAAGTTTGACCGTAACATAAGTTGTAGGTAATATAATTACTAGAAAGCACGCCATACCTTTGGGGAAAACGTTCAGTACAAGGGCATATAAATGTTATAATTGCTTTACTTATTGGGTGATTCATTTGACTTCTGTTTTCAGATTTCCAACTACCAGCAATGCATATGTAATTAATGAACTAATGAATATTTTTTGGCAATTCTTCTTATTTATTTATTGATTGGTTGATTGTTTGAAAAAGCACCTAACAACACAGAAGTTGAACTTTTACTGTGCTTTATTTTCTGTTAGTGAAATAGATTTTTTTAATAATGAAGCAGAATTTTAGGAAGTAATCCAAAATCCACAAACTAGGAATAAGCACAACTGGAAAAATCCACACTATATTCACAATGTTGAGCGTTTTCCTCCTTCTTTCAAGGACTTCCTCAGAACAAAGAATAGTTACCCCACCCAGCCTATTTATAAGAACACAATTAGCATATTTAATAGTCAATTAAGTATTCACACAATATTTAAAAACACACACACACACACATATATATATATATATATATATATATATATATATATATATATATATATATATATATATATATATATATATAAGAGAAATGTATAGTCCGATAAAAAATAGCATGTATCTCAATGAATTATGCAATATCTAGTTAATGAATCAAACCAACATTTAAACTAAAATGTTTTTCAATTTTAAAATACATGAAATAGCTGTCATTTCATTAATTCCTGGATATTCAGGCGCATTCAGTTGCGACTGCCACTGAAGCTCACAAATATCCAAGTGAATATCTAAGGTTCTTACTTGTAAATCTTTCACTATCTGTTGAATGACTAAAAACTTAAACTTGTAATCTTTATGATCATGTGTATGTCTGCTAAGAGCATTAGTGGGTTTTTCATGCTTAATATCCAACAAATGTTCAGCCATTCTATTTTAAGTTGTCTACTAGTTTTCCCAATATAAAAAGTTGGACACTGGATACACTTGGCCAAATAAACCACATTAGAACTATAACAATTAAAATGCCCATGAATCGATATGCTCCTATTGTTCAGTCTAAATACCTCAGGAGTTTCCAATATAAAAGTGCAATAATTGCACATATTGCACCTAAAATTCCCTTTCTTTCTATTGGTGTATCTATCTGTCATGTATTCAGCAGTTTTGAGAATGTTTTTGAAGGTTGTGTCCTTCCTGTATACCAACATGGGTGCTTTACCCACCTTATGTCGAATGTTAGGGTCAGATTGCAAAATATCCCAAATATTTGAAAAAATGTCTGTTACATTTGATGTATCCAAATTGAAGGTGGTAATAAAACTGACCGAAGTATTACCATCAACTGAAAGATCTCTATTCTGCTGACAAAGTCTTATCCTATGTTCACCTGCTAATAGTGGATTGTAAAAACCAACCTTACGTTTGTTTACAACTTCATCAATTATATTGCTCAATAGCTCAATAGGATAGCCTCTCTTTAAAAACAACTGTTTTATAAGTTGCATTTCCACAATAAAATCAACCTCCTTTGTAGTCATTCTAGCAGTTCACACCATCTGGCCTTTTACAATAGACCTTTTTTTAAAAACAAGGGTACCAGCTGTTACAATCGAGGCAAGAATTTGAAAAAGTAGGCTTCCTATATATTGATGAATATAATGTATTGTTACCTTTGTCAAAGATTAAATCCACATCAAGATATGAAATTTATGAATCACTAAATGCATGAGTGAACTGTAAAAAGTCTGCAGTATTGTTTCTATACCTGAAAAATGAGTGTAACTTTTCTACAGTAACTGTCAAAATTACAAATAAATCATCCAGTTATGAGTGTAATACTTTATCTTGGAGGCAAATGGACCTTCAAAAATATGTTGTTGCTCCCAGAAAGACATAATATAACTTGCAAAAACCGGGGCACAGGCATCCCCCATTGCAACTCCGATTAGCTGCCTAAAATACTGCCCATCAAAAAAGATGTCATTATGCTTCAATACTATTTCCATAAGTGCTATACATTTGTTAATGTCATCCTGGAAGTAACTGGATTTCTAACCAGTCACAGCTAGTTGTGTGCGGAATCACTGTAAATAAATTGCACACATCTATAGTCACCATAATAATTTCCTGGTTGATCACTATTTTGTTCAATTTCTCAAGAAACTGCCAGGAATCTTTTGTGATGTATGAAAAGGCCTTGAGCCCCTTCTGAAGGTGAAAATCCAAATATTTACTTATGAAATGTGTTTTAGATCTTTTACCATCCACAATGGGCCTAAATTTAATATTATTTAGGCCTTTGTGGATCTTAGGTATATCGAATATATTCGATATCATAGGATAAGTATTATGCATATAGTTGTAATCATCTTCCCCAATCTGTCCTTGGAACAACATATCTTCCAGAAACATATCTATTTTTTTGTATGCGATATGTATCTCAAGTGAAACTTCATCATATGTTCCGTCCATAAGTAATTCATACATTCTATTATGATAATCATTTTTGTCCATAATAACTACACCACTTCCTTTATCTGGTTTCATTATACGGACAGATTTATCCATTGCCAACTCGTTTAATATTGTGTCTTCAACATTGGTAAGATTACTTGTGTATTTTTTATCTAAATTTATATTGTAAGCTTGCCTGATCTCATTTTCACACACTTTCTCGTAGTTTTTCACCAAATTATTCATAGGGAGATTGAATATACTCGGCTTCTTAAGCCCTTTAACATTAGCATATATTTCATAAGCACTATTATGTTCATTAAACCATACTCTTAGGTTCAATTTACGTGTAAAACACTTAGGTTTATCAATGTGTTGGCTAAATTACCTCTTCTACTAGGTACAAAGGTGAAATCCTTCGCTAGTAAATTGGCATGCTTAACCCCTATGATTTTGCTTGAATAATTGTACACCTTAAAATCATGGGCATCATTAAAAACTACTTGTGGTTCAGTTATTGGTAGAATTTCTTCCATCATGTTAGAGGCTGCTTCCGTGTATACCATAAAATAAGTAGGTATTTCATAAATACTGAAATCATCACTAACCAAGCTATTTAAATCCACAAAAGTATCAAGATTTTCGATTCCAGCTATAACAAATGAGTTCTGACCGTTACTAATAACATTGTTGACCCTAGCAGCATCCTGTGTACTGTCTGAAACATCAGCCATGTAACAACATGCTTCAGTAGTTCCTATTTCAATAAAATTCATATCGCCCACATGAGAATTATTGTGAACTGCTTGCATATTAAACAGAGTAACATCATCCTTGAAATTACATATAAAATTGCTGCTACTGCTCCCAGAAGCTTGTGTGTTGTCACAAATATGAATGAATTCTGAATTTGTATTTAAACTGCCATTGAATTCTATATTGCTGTTAACAGTTACGTAATTCATCAATAAGTTGGGGGCTCTCGACCATACAGGAGACGTAGTACCATCACTTGCAAGACTAAATACTAAATCAAAAGTCTCAACAGATTCATTAGTTAAGTCTACAAAATCACCCTGAACATCACCAATACTATCATTGATATTTTTGTTTTTGTGGTCACTGGGGCCGGTAACACCAGGTACTTGGCAATCGCCTCTATTGTTAACGGGAAAATCAGCTACATTACTATTAAAACACAGTGACTGATTAATATTGCCAGTTTGTAAATGGTCAACAATCAAAAAATTATTATGATTGCACCTACTTACATTCTGGCTAGTGTTGTTAATCAAGTCCAAGTACTTTAGTTGTTAATTATTCCGTCAGTGACTTCTGCCTAGGCTCTTGGGTCTGCCTCCTTGTACCACAACATCTCTATAGCCAATTCTGGAAAAATGAGGTTGCTGTTCTTTATTTTTAATTTGCTCTGACCTTCGTACACTTTCCTCATTGCATGCATGATTACGTTGGCCCTGCTTGGCATTACCCTGGTTAATCGTCACTTCCTCATTATTCAAATCATTCCGTTCATTGACATTAGCCTGGGAACCTGCAGAAAGAAGGTATGCTTTGTCTTTTGCATACTCATTGATGTCACGTTTCAATTTGTTCATTTTCCTCATAAAGATAGAGGTACAAATATTGTCCACTGAAGTAAATACATTAAAGTGATTGTGTTTGTACTGTTCAAACGTGGGATCAGCCTGTATATTTTTATTGGACTCGTCAAGATTTTTAGAAAGATTCTCTAGTGTCTGAGTGTTATATTTGACCATAAGTTTTAACATCTCAAGTCCTGTATAGTCGAACAGTTTATGTAGTTCATTCAATAAGCTGACATTTTCCTCCACACCATTAGGGTATCGCCAGACCCGTAACCCATGAGGTACTTGTCTTAATTCAATATTCCTTTCCAGATAGGCTGTCTCCATTTGTAATTTCTTAAAGCATAACAGTTTTTTCTCAAATTCTTTTAACTTCTCTACCATAATCAATGATTCAGATTGAATAGAACAACTATTTCTTCTCTCTAGCCGGAAGTTAAAGTTGCTATTCTTCCAGCTCAGTGGTTCATTATTAGTGCCATTATTAGTGTTGGTAGAATTAAACATATTTTTTATAATTATTTGATGAAAAACCAACCTGGCTGGTTGTAAATTCACTCCCAGGCTGTCCAGCTTGCCCAGGCTGAGCTGACGGTGTAGGCTGGGTTAAAGGATAGCCAAGGCTTCCAAAGGCATTGGGTGAAGCGATGGTCTTATCCATCAAACCTTTGATTTGACTGGAATGTATGGTTAATTGTGGGATGATTTGCAGCAGTTTCTCCATAAGTTCATTATTGGAGAATTAATTATCCATATTGTGCGAATCTCCAAACCACGTTACGAAAGTAGAAAAAAACACAGGAACCACAAACCAGGACTCAGTACAACTGGAAAAATCCACACTATATTCACAATGTTGAGTGCTTTCCTCCTTCTTTCAAGGACTTCCTCAGAACAAAGAATAGTTACCCCACCCAGCCTATTTATAAAAACACAATTAGCATATTTAATAGTCAATTAAGTATTCACACAAGATTTAAAAACACACATATATATAATATATATATATATATATATATATATATATATATATATATATATATATATATATATATATTATAATCAAAATGCATAGTCTGATAAAAAAATAGCATGCATCTCAATGAATTATATAATACCTAGTTAATGAATAAAACCAACATTTAACCTAAAATGTTTTTCAATTTTAAAATACATGAAATAGCTGTCATTTAATTAATTCCTGGATATTTGGTTGCATTCAGTTGCAACTGCCACTTAAACTCTATTACTCTATGCATCATCGAGTCATAGTCAGGGCTCCATTACTCTATGCATCATCAAGTCATAGTCAGGGCTGCAGCACTAGATGCATCATTGAGTCATAGACAGGGCTCCATTACTCTATGCATCATCGAGTCATAGTCAAGGCTCCGTTACTCTATGCATCATCAAGTCATAGTCAGGGCTGCAGCACTAGATGCATCATTGAGTCATAGACAGGGCTCCATTACTCTATGCATCATTAAGTCATAGTCAGGGCTGAAGCACTAGATGCATCATTGAGTCATAGACAGGGCTCCATTACTCTATGCATCATTGAGTCATAGTCAGGGCTGCAGCACTATATGCACCACTGAGTCACAGAGAAGACTTCATTACTCTATCTATCATCAAGTACTTATTCAGGGCTCTGGCACTCTATACATAGTTGAGTCATAGTCAGGGCTCCAGCACTCGATGCATAGTTGAGTCATAGTCAGGTCTCCAGCACTCTGTGCATCATTGAGTCATAGACAGGGCTCCATTACTCTATGCATCATTGAGTCATAGTCAGGGCTGCAGCACTACATGCATCATTGAGTCACAGACAGGGCTCCATTACTCTATGCATCATCGAGTCATAGTCAGGGCTTCATTACTCTATGCATCATCGAGTCATAGTCAGGGCTCCAGCACTACATGCATCATTGAGTCACAGACAGGGCTCCATTATTCTATGCATCATCGAGTCATAGTCAGGGCTCCAGCACTACATGTATCATTGAGTCACAGACAGGGCTCCATTACTCTATGCATCATTGAGTCATAGTCAGGGCTCCAGCACTACACGCGTCATTGAGTCACAGACAGGGCTCCATTACTTTATGCATCATTAAGTCATAGTCAGGGCTCCAGCACTACATGCATCATTGAGTCACAGACAGGGTTCCATTATTCTATGCATCATCGAGTCATAGTAAGGGCTCCAGCACTACATGCATCATTGAGTCACAGACAGGGTTCCATTATTCTATGCATCATCGAGTCATAGTCGGGGCTCCAGCACTACATGTATCATTGAGTCACAGACAGGGCTCCATTACTCTATGCATCATTGAGCCATAGTCAGGGCTCCAGCACTACATGCATCATTGAGTCACAGACAGGGCTCCGTTACTCTATGCATCATCGAGTCATAGTCAGGGCTCCATTACTCTATGCATCATCGAGTCATAGTCTGGGCTCCAGCACTACATGCATCATTGAGTCAAAGACAGGACTCCATTACTCTATGCATCATTGAGTCATAGTCAGGGCTGCAGCAATCTATGTGTCATCATGTCATAGTCATGGCTAAAGCACTGTATTCTACAAAACAGGATAGAGAATGTCTGTCTCTTAACATATTTCTGGCCCTCCTTACAGGGAAAAGGGGAGAGAGAGGCTATCTTAGCAAAGAACTATGTTATTCCTGAAAATAATTTACTTTAGGAATGCACTTTTAACAGCTCCTAAACTTTTAAAACTGATTGGTCAATCTCTGAAGTTTGACCATAAGATAAGTTGTAGGTAATATAATTACTAGAAAGCACGCCATACCTTTGGGGAAAACGTTCAGTACAACAAGGGCATATAAATGTTATAATTGCTTTCCTTATTGGGTGATTCATTTGACTTCTGTTTTCAGATTTCCAACTACTAGCAATGCATATGTAATTAATGAACTAATGAATATTTTTTGGCAATTTTTCTTATTTATTTATTTATTGATTAGTTGATTGTTTGAAAAATCACCTAACAACACAGAAGTTGAACATTTACTATGCTTTATTTTCTGATAGTGAAATAGATTTTTTTAATAATGAAGCAGAATTTTAGGAAGTCTTCCAAAATATTTTGTTTTACTTAGTTTGATTTGTGAATAACTTTTGCAAAATGTATCTATCAGCTGTAATCTTCAGGTCTTCAAACTTCAAAAAGTACACTGACATTCTCTTATTCTGCTAAATTCTGCCTACAATATAAATCATTTACAACTGTGTATATCCTTTGATGGATCTTTTAAATATGTTATCAGAACAAATTACCTTCTCTGCAATAAGATATGGTAAGTGAAGTAGATCTATTAGTACACTCAAAAGGCCAGGGCAAACATATATAGTTTTTAGATGTGTATGGGTAACCTAGAGGAACCCAAACTATGGGAGGAAAAATAACCTTGGGATGCAGCCATGTAAATTAATGTGGTACAATTCCTTCACATGTATATAAGATAATGCTTGAGTTAGATGTTTCCAAACACATACCAAGGCCAGGCAAAAAAACAGAGGAAAAAACAGCATATTTCATACCTGAAATGGACGCTTCTGTAATAAAAATCAACTGCCTAGATAATCATAGGACTGATAGCATCAGTGCGATGATGCATAGCACTGTCTCTGTGATAGAAAGGACAAGCTGCCAGTGCCAGGTGTAACTACAGAGAGTTGCAGTGACTGCCCATGAATAGCATGGCAGAAACAGGATGCTCACATACCTACTTGGCAGACTGTTCATTATGTGTTGGTTCATGAATATACATGTGGACATTCAGTACTGAGAAAGACCAAAGTCATGATGCTTATCATCATACTAGCAGTGGGGACCTTCCAACAGCCTACTGGGTCAAACATTAGCATACATTAGGCATCTGAAAGTGGGACTATTGTTCAGTGATCAAGTCCTAGAATGCATTTCACCAGTATTGAGGATAGAAGGTGCATGGTTAGATCATTGACAAAGAGAATAGCTGAGATGCAGGGCTCTCAGTGCACTGCTGGTATACCAAGTATTATAGAAACACACAGTGCACCCATAATAAAATAAGGACGCTTAGGGTGAGTTATGCTTCAGCCTGTATGACAGGCATTCAATTAATGAGCAGGTGGAGTGCTGTATCATGGACATACACTTAAGGTGTATGCTTAACATTTGGGCAGCAGTCATGATGACAGATGGGTTACACACTACAGGGTACTTCCTGGTATGAAAACATACCATATGGGTGTTTGGCAGGGGATGCAGCATGGATTCCCTACATCTATGCCTGTTCAGTGAAGAGTGGAGACCAGCAATCCAAGCAGTGTAATTATGACATCCCTATCAACAGTCTCATGTCTCATAGCATCATGCAGTGAGTGTGTGTGAGAATTTCATTGCCTTATCCCTCCTAACTTACAACAAACCTTCCCCCAAATTCCCCCCACCTTACATATCTGAAGAGCAGGTCCTCAAAACCTTGTCCAAGACAAAAAACACAGCCTCTATGGGACTAGACAAGATCCTAAGCTGTCTTCTAAACAGGCTAAAACATGAACTAGCATCACCACTAAGTACTCTTTTCAGTCATACTCTAACCACAGGCTTTTTCCTGTGTAATGGAGAACAGCAACAGTTATTCCCCTCCACAAAGATGACCTAGAAACAGACAGACATGTGGAATAACAAATCCATAAGCCTGACCAGCCTCATCTGTAAGGCCATGGAATGTATCATTGTGGACCTCATAAATAAAGACATAGGTGACCTCCAAACCCTGGATCCTACCCAGTTTGGCTTTGTGAAGGGCAGATCCTGCTTGTTAAATCTGGTGGATTTCTCTGAAAATGTGACCAAGGCCATTGACGAGGGCAAATCTGTGCACACAGCATACCTCAGCCAGACAAAGGCACAGTTAACCATATACAATTTCACATTCAGGCATCAAAGATAAACTTAGCAAACTGAATGTAAACCCCTTTGTTTTAAGATGGGTTGCCAAATGGCTCACAAACCAGACACACACTATCAAAGTGGGTGACTCCATATCAACCAGCAGACCTATTACCAGTGAGGTGCCACAGGGGCCAGTGATGAGCCCCTTCTCTTTGGTATATATGTCTCAGAAGTTCAGTTCAAAACTAAGAGTTTGTGGCTGACCAGGTTTGTAGACAACTGCAAACTATTTGCAGTCACTGAATCCCCAAATGATGTCAGTATACTCCAGGAGGGTCTCACGCAGACCAACAACTATTGTATTAGTCACAGTCTCAAACTAAATATTAAGAAATGCATCATCATTCCTTTTGGCACAAACAATGTCCCTTCACACTATCAAATTGACAACAATACCCTAAGTACCCATGAAGTGGTAAGGGACCTGGGATCACAAGTAGAATGAGACCTTAACTTCAACCACTATGTGTCTACTGTAGTAAGGAAAGCTGTCTGTGTAGCACACTTATTTAGCAAGGGCATCACTTCGAGAGGAAAAGAAGTTATAACCCCCTGTACTTGGCACTTATCCATCACATAATTGAGTATAACGCCCTGTTTGGCATGTACCTTGATAAGCACTTGCAGCAATTAGAGAAACCTCAGAGGTTTCTAATAAAGAAGATCCAGGGGATCCAGCATGTGCCTTACACAGACTGACTAAAGTCCCTGTCACATTACTCTGTATCATATAGGCTTCTTAGGGGAGACTTATGCCTGGCCTACAGAGCAATCCAAGACCCAAACCTAATAAAATTGCTGCATATCCATAAATCAATGAGACTAGGGCTACCTATTCC
>NC_056732.1:1547358447-1547378447 GCF_019279795.1 Protopterus annectens | reverse complement strand
TATTCATAACATGAGAGAGAATACCAAAGCTCATGCAGAGGAAAGAGTGGGAGGAGGAGCAGTAGCACTCTCTACAAACCCCTGCAAAATAGCCCTGGCCAACCCAGGTCTGGACCTGGAAATGCCATCTAACTTACAGTGTTTTGTGAAGGTATGTACAGAAGACCAGGTAGCTGCTTCTAAGATAGAACAGGTGTCTAAACCCTTTAAAAAAGTCACCAGAGGAAGACACAGCTCTGGTGGAATGTGCCCTCACAGGTGAGGGAAGAGTCTTCCCACGAGACACATAACAAAAGGAAGTGGTATTAGAAGTCCAAGTGGAAATAGTCTGCTTAAAAATAGGCATTCCCAGGGCTCTTGGATTATAGGAGACAAAAAGCCGGTCAGATTTCCTAATTGGTTTGGTTTTGTCCAAATAATATCTGAGTTGCAGGTGCACATCTAAGATGTGCAGAATCGTCCAACTAGAGGACTGAGGAGAAGGGAAGAAAGTGGGAAGATTGATGGACTGATTGAGTGACAACTCATTTGCCACTTTGGGCATAAAGGCAGGATTATTGCGCAAGCAATCTCTAGCCTTGTGGAAAACAGTGAAGGGAGGAGAAGCAGACATGAAAGCCTGCAATTCACAAACTCTTTTAGCAGAAGGAAAGGCCATGAGAACAACTGTTTTCCAGGTGCAGTGCTGCAGAGATGAGGATGTTGCTGGCTCTAAATGGGCCAGGGTAAGTTTTTCTAGTACAAAATTAAGATCCCAAGGAGGAGGAACTGGTTTCCTTTGTGGTATAATATGAAGGACAACTTTTAAGAAAAGTTTAACTTCAGCCTTGATGCTAAAGGAGGAGGCAAAGGCAGACATGCTGAGATAACAGACAGTTGAGCTTTTACTGAAGAGGTTAACAGTCTACTCTTCAATAATTCACACAGATAGGACAGAACAAATGTCACATCCACCATCAGTGGCTGACATCCTTTGAAAGGCACCAGATGGAAAACCTTTTCCATTTGGAAATATAGGATTTCCTTGTGTTGAACCTTTTCCATTTGGAAATATAGGATTTCCTAGTGTTGGGATTTCTGGCCTCCTGCAGAATTTGCAGCATGTCCTCAGTGAAAGGGTGTCTGAAGGGAATCAAAACTTTATCACCCACAGGGTCAGTTGTAGAACTGAAATCTGTGGGTGTATTAGATATCCCTTGTCCTGTTTGAGTATATCCATTCTGTGGGGTAACTTGTGGTGATGCCCTTGGGGGAACCACTGTTGTCTTGTATGAAAGGGAGTCACCAGCAAGATTTATGGCTGTTCCTGCTGAATCTTCAACAGGACATTCTGGAGAAGTGGGAAGGGGAGAATGCATATAGAAACATCCCCTTCCAAGAGAAGGATAGGACATCCACCTTCCATGCCAGAAGATCGGGGACTCTGGCAAAAAAGTTGGGAAGTTGTCTGTTCATGGGGGAGGTGAAAAGATCTGCCAGAGGTGTACCCTATTGATGAACCCTGTCCAGAAACACATCCCTGTGTAACATCCATTCATGGGCCTGAGTCATGGATCTGCTCAATGTGTCTGCCACAACATTTAGAGTCAAAGGAATGTAAACCACCTGGAGGGTGAACTTACTCTGGGAGGCCAACTCCCAGGCTTAGAGAGACAGGACTTTGTCCTTCCCTGCTTGTTGACATACCAGAGGACAGTGGTATTGTCTGTAAACCATTTTAAGCACCTGGGAGAAGAAAGGGTTTGAAGATTTGTAAAGTGAAAATCAGGGCTGTCATCTTCTTTATGTTGATATGCTCCCTCTTGTGAGATGGAGACCACACATCTCTGACCCTCCATGAGGCCAGGTCTGCTCCCTATCCCAGGTCTGAAGTGTCAATGTACAGCTCCTGACTGGGAAGATGTAGTTGCAAGGGTAAGCCTGGATTCCTTGAAACCTGCTGAATCCTGGTCCCCAGGAAGGATGGTCCTTGCAGACCCATTCTACACTTCTCCCATCTAAATACTTTCCTGAAGGTTCCCACCTTTTGCATGTTAACTTTGCCCACTCTTCTTCCTCTCATCCTTCCTCAGGCCTCTATGGTGCCCTTGGACATCAAGGATGCTTATCTTCATGTTCCCATTCGTCCTCATTTCAGGAAGTATCTTTGCTTTGCTATTGCTTCCTCACATTTTCATTTCTCTGCCTTGTCTTTTGGTTTATCTCTAGCCCCAAGGGTCTTCACAAAATGCTTAGCTCCTGTCATAGCCTTCTGCAGGCTACAGGGAATAGAAATGTTCCCATACATGGACAATCTTTTTCTCCAGGCTCAGACTCCAGACATCCTTCAGGAGAATCTTCTCTTCACAGTGTCACTGCTGGACGGTCTAGGATTCACTATCAACTACCAAAAATCTATTCTCATTCCTTCTCAATACCACATTTTCCTAGGATGCAGGATCCAGTCAGATAGGATACTGACTTCCCTACCACCAGAAAAGATCCTGTCCATCACATCCTACTTCCAGGACCTTTTGCCCTGCAATCCCTGACTGCCAGGGATTTTCTTCATCTCTTGGGGCTCATGGCATCCACTGTTCCTATGCTACCACGAGCCACGTTACACATGAGGAAATTCCAGTGGCTCATGAGAACAGTATGGATACAACACTCCAGTCCTCTGGAGTTTGTTACTCCCTTCTACCCTGCCTGAAATAGGAGCTACAATAATAATCACAATTTATAGTAATTTTATTTGCAGACAATACAGCCACAAATATTTTTTTGGTATGCAGTGTAGATCATGTCGCTGCATAGGGCTATCACACATGCTCCAACCAAGATACAAATAAGCACACCACTTGAACCCACATGTACCCCCAGAACTGTTTATATTAATGATTAAAAAATTGACAATTATATAGGTATAGTTTGCTAATAGCAGCTCTGTCATGGGTACTAACTTTCTGAAGAAAATACAAGACTAGCACTGGAGGTTAGAGACTACTTTAATAGGTCAGGAGTTGGCTTGATGGCTAAGGTGCTTACCTCACAGAAAAAGGTACAGGGTTTGATTCTTGAGAAGTGTAGTTAGGTTTAAAAATGTTATGTAGTTAGGTTTAAAAATGTTATGTGGGTTTATCAGCCTAATAATCATCATGTACCTTCTAATTTATTCAGTACATGTATAGTATGCATTCTAATGTACTCACTACTTTCTCTTCCACACATGAGCACTGCTTTCTACTTTAACTAACAACCCGATTCAAAAACTGTTTTAGGTGATGCCTGAACATAGCAAGGCCTGGCAGGATGGCCTAGATATACACAAAGGAGGAACCTTGTTTGCAGTCAAAAACGCCACCAAGTCAAAAAGCTCTTAACGCTTTTATTAGAACAAACCAACAGAGCGTTTTCGCCACGGAACACCGTGGCTTCTTCAGAGACACAATTTCTAACAGAAACACTCCATTTAAAAACTGTTAAATCAGGAAGTGACACGTTCCTGTTTCCTGTTACCGACAGCTTGTGTTTAAAAACACATACAAATCATTTAAAAAGTAATGAAATTCAAACATCTCAAAGTTAAAATCAAAGCGTTAAGAGCTTTTTGACTTGGTGGCGTTTTGACTGCAAACAAGGTTCCTCCTTTGTGCATTTTTGGTTTGGTTGGCTTGCAATTTGTCAGGATGGCCTAGATCTTAAGTATCCCCAAGTTAGCTTCAGACATAAACCATAAGACTATCACTGCTGCATTTAACTTCCTGTCACTGTGAAAACAGACTGAGGTAAGGCCTCTCTCCAGCAGCTATTGTACCAGAGCACTGTAGACAGATCAGTCTTATCCTGCATTGCAAGCTCATAGGAAAATTAGTTGTCTAACAGATGTTGTTGTTGTCTTTCGGCTTTTCCCGGTGAGGGGTCACCACAGCGGAACTCCGGTCTGCTAATGATTGGCAGTAGATTTTCACAAACACCGAGGTGCCAGCTCAACGTTCAACCTTCAACGAAGGCACGCCCATTTACACATGTCTTTCGAATGCCCACCCAACTATGGGGAGGACATGCAGACTCCACACAGAAGGCACTCCCCGCACTCCAGCCGAGAATCGAACGGGAGAACCTCTTGCTGTGAGGCAACAATGCTACCGCTGCACCACCGCGGAATAACAAGAATCAATTGAAAAGTGTGACAGTTTAGCTAGGGTTGCCACCTTTTCAGGTTCCCATGCTACAACATTTTTTTATGGAAATGTGAAATTTTGCAAGACAAACTATGACCACAATCAAAGGATTTGACTTCACTTTTTGCTAAAATAAAAGCTTACTGTTGTAGAATTTAAGCGGTATATAACTTCATAAGTAAGTTGTAGCTGCCATTGCATGCCATTTTATACATAGCCAACTTCCCCTTTAAAGGTGAGAATCAAACCCTGTACCTCTTGATTGCCAAGTAAATCCGTTAACCATAATACCAACCCCATTCACATTCATATAATGTTAAGGTGTTTTACATCAAAAATACTTTATGCAACTGTTAGAGGAAACTTAGGAAATACTATTTTTGTTATAAAATATCAGGACATTTCGCATTATACATGTCCAACATCATCCCACCAGCTGTGACACAACTACAGAAGTAGGGACTGTCCTGAATAAAGATTCATAGGTTACAACCCTAATTCTGGGAAAGAGAAACAAGTTTCAGGACATGGGGAGGAAGGTCCACTGTGATTTTGTTATCAACACCTGTCATTGATAACACCATGGATAAATGACTACTCACTGCTGAAGTTTTTATTGACTTGATAAAAGCTCTTAATGTTGTTGCTCACACCCTTTCTTTCAATGATTATCTGACTGACAGTTCTTTCCAAGTTAAAGTGGAATATGTTATTTCTACTACTTGCATCTCAGAGGAAAGTGTACCCAGATTCTGAATTTGTGAAGACTTTTGTTTTTTTTTTTGTTTTTTTCAGTTTTGGTTATTTCTTTATCAGCTGTAAAACCTGATTTGTCTTACTTTGTAAAATGGTTTAGTCATCTAATGCAGTCAGCTAACATAATGTGATATCAAAGAAAGCTTACAAAATGACTTGGCTGAGAATGATTTAATTAAAGAATAAAAGCAACTTATCATCACCGCCTCTAAAATAGTGGTCATCAGAGGTACAGAAAGGGTCCCAGTAATTGGCATTGCCATACCCTGATGTTTCCACCACAGAAAGGGTTTATATGTTTAAGTACCCAGCCACTGACCTGACTAGCACTATCATTTAATCTGCATGCAGATTTATTTAACCAGACAATCTGACAACATCGAATGAACTGAAACATTTCCATGCCCTTATATCCTGAAGAATGTACAATAGTCGTGTTTCCCTCTCTTTTAAATTAAATATGAATTTCTCTCAGTTTCAGTTGCCTTCTTATCAAAATCAGACCTTTCAAGCACATGCTTTTCAACAAAATTTTCTCCATTTATGGCATTTCCTCTGATCAGTACTGGACATACTGTGTGTCATATTAAGTAACATACATGTCTGAAGAAATGCTTTATGTATATTTGATCAGACCTAAAAGAACATTACCCCAGCTCTCTGTAACCTTCCATATGTATATGCCTAGTACATATGCATTAATATTAGCAATTGCTATATTTCCTCCTAAGCTAATTAGATATTCCATTAAATAAATCCTACTTGCATGCAATACTACAGCAGAGACAACTATTTAAAATATTGTCTGTGAAAGAAATGTTTCTTGTAATGCATGCAACACACTTACATCTGCACAAGAAACCCTCACTCCATAGCTGAGCAATAAACCATTATTAGTATTTTATGCAGTGTTAGTTGTTGCTGCTCATCTGAATGTTAACTATAGTTAGATACTGAGTCACTAATAAATGTTTATTTTTAATCATAGTCGACCACTGATGTTGAGTCAAATGAGCACTGCTGGATCACTGACCTTTCCCTGCACACTTTAAGAGTTTCAGTGCTACATATGATTTTAGTAACATTGTTTTTATTTTATTTTATTTCAAAATATTGCTTACTTCCCTCCTTCACAATTTCAGCATAGTGGGACTCCTTCTCAGATAATAAAATTATGTGCATGTTTCAAAAAGGCTTTTGTTGGTGGTCTGTATGTAAACCTATCAGGTGAATTCCACTCAAAACGTTTTCCATCCAGAGCTATGTTGTATATTTGTTGCAGGTATATGGTTTTGTGGAAGTCATGTGGCCATTTATCTTAGCTGTTGTAATGCTGGAGTTCCTCATTTGTCTGGAGGTATGTGCTATGTCATCCATCTAAGGTAGTGGTGCACAATGTTCGGCCCCGGGGCCAAATCCAGTCCTCAACCCAACACCATCCGACCCCCAGAGGATAACCAAAATTTTTTTAAAAAAGTGAAAAAATGCTATGCCTTACTCCAGTCACGCAAACTTTCCAGCATGTGCTTACTTATCTAATTGACTGCAGTTGCGCACACCTCTAATTTTAGCTGCGGAAGTAACTATTCTTTGTTGTTTATAACTTGTAGTCTGTAAACAGTAGTAACTTTCTGCAAGAGTTTGTAATACATCCTGGCTGCAAGCCAGAATAAAGTTAAACGCAAAGTTGATGAAGAAAACAGGCAATTTCATGACTGCTGTCTTAAGTAAAAATGCCAGTACCTGTACCTACCGTTAACTCGTAACAATGTACTATGTTCTGAGGTGGCCCACAGATGCATTAAGAATTTATGTAGTGGCCATCCCCACAGAAAGGTTGTGCACCACTGACCTAGGGTGTTTCATGGATGCTGCTATCTCTCCTTTTCTGGGAATGAGTCAGAGCATCTGTCCTTCTCTGAGAGGTAATTCTTCATTATCCATTTATAGATATAATTCTACAGAAGTCAGTCTGTGCATACCAACCATGAACATTGGGCTGGTCATCCATCCATCTATTGTTCTAATTGGTTTAATTGTCCATCTTTCTATGGATATTTTGACATTCATCCATCTATGGGTGTACATCTAGACAGTGGTTCAAATAGGTCATTAACACAGAAATAGTATAAACAGTGGACTGTGCAGAAAACTATTAACCAAAAGACAACACACCACCAACCACCAAAGCCCTGCAAGTAGCTGTAAACTATATCATTCTCCAAAAACTGTTATAAGACCATTAAAATACCAAACAGGCTTTAAACACAAAATATTTTATTAGAAAGTTTTTAAAGTCTGTTTGATACTTTAATGGTTTTCAAACAGTTTTTGGAGAATGATATAGTTTACGTCTACTTCCAGGTCTTCTTCTGTTGTTTGCCAGCATCTTGTCTTTAGGTCATGAATATTGCTGAAATTGCTTTAGTGGATAAGGCTACTCTACTTTAAAATACACTGTCAGATACCTATGGTAGTACAAAGTCATATCCAATCTCTTTTGTGTTCATAGGTAGTTACTTAGTGTACTGTCTAAGAGACCATTGATTAGCCTAGTTAATTTTCCAATTGCCTCAGAATACTATCTGGCTAAGCGACTTGCTCAGAGTCAAACAGTAGACAATTGGAGGTGGCAGGAATAAAACCTGGTGTACAAGAAGCAGCTGATTAGCAGCACATAGTCATATTGCTCTCTACTAACTGCCAGACTAACGTCTTCACTGAGGATTGAACCCAGGACCTTCTGCTAGTGAGACAGACATACAACCACTATATTAGAAAACCTACTTTTTATGGTGAGTAGTGCCACTGACCTTGAATAAACCATGTTGGGCCTCTACTTGTCCACTATTCCAAGTGTTAGAATGAATCAACTACTATATACTATAAGGTGTTGCGGTTGAAATTGCTATCCCTTTTGCTATCCTAACAACACATATACCATTCTCTGACTTTCCTCATGCAGGACCCATCACATTAAAGCATCAAGAAGTCCAATAAAAAACTTATGGCACTAATCTGATGGTCCTAACTGAGAACTCAATTGTTGTCATATTATAAGGATTGGATTACTCCAGTGAAGCATTCATCTTGTCTTGTGAGTCATACAGTTCCTGAATTTTCACTTGATAATATCTTGCATTAGCTATTGATAAAATATTTTTCTTTATCCAAACCATGGCTGGTAGGGGTGATCTTACTTGGTTACACACAGTTTTTACATATTATCATGCTGGGACCTTCATATTTATTGTCAGAGTCTGGAATCTAATCAGTATATGTTTTTTAAGGTACTCATTCATTCATCGGCATGCAGAGAAATACTTTGTTATAGTAAACAGTATTCACTACCAGTGTCAGATTTGCTCCATTCATCATCAGGTTGACCCACATACTTCTACCAATTTTAATCACTTTTTGTGTACCCAAAAACTGAATCTGTATTTATAAAGATTCTAAATCACTTTCCAATTCCATCAGACTTGTATTGTTGCCTAATGCACCCTAACTCATGCCTTTATTGCACTTTTCTGTAGTTTGTAGTTGCTGTTCTGCTGTCTGTGCATTTATTATGTCTTTTAGCATGTAACACTTCTTTCACCAGTTTTTCTTCAACCAGCAATCAGTGGTATAAAGTGACTGTTATGTCACAATGGAATCATATTTACTTCACTACAAGTTTATGAGTTATTCCATTCACAACATACCAAGAGACTTCAGAGATAGAGATGGGATCTCTTTTGGGGTTGGAATGTACTACAAATCTGGATATTCCATCTCGGATCAGAAAGACAGCACTAAGGAAAATAAAGTCATGGAAAGCAGCAGGTTCAGATGAGGCTACAGCAGGTATGATCAAGATGTTGGGTGAGATAGGGGAGAAATGGCCCGAGGGTGCTCATAGCAGCTGACAGAGGAAGGTGTATCTCAGTCAATAGCAGAATACACATACTGTGCCAGATTATAAAAAACAAGGGGCCATATACAACTCTGGGCAGTACAGATGTATCAAACTCCTATCAGACTGCATAAAAGTTCTGGAGATGGTGACTGACTGTAGAGAAACAGAAAGTAGGATGGGAAATGAGAAGTTCAGATGTTTGCAGTGAGACAGATATATCAGACCAAGCTAGAGATGGGCATTCCTGGACTTAGAGAAAGCATATGGTAAGATCCCACAAAAGCTGATTTGGGCAGTCCTGTGGTGGTTTTAAGTAACCCTGAAATATTGGTCGAATTAGTGCAGGCTATGTACAAGGTCCCAATGACACAAATATGAATAGTTGGTCCCTCAAAAGGATTCCCAGTGAGGGTGGGTGTGCATCAATGTTCAGATCAGAGCCAACTGCTGTTCATGTTGGTGATGGACTATACTGGCAAAAAGGTCAGAGGGCACAAATGAGCAACATTGATGTATGCAGATGATTTGGCATTACTGGCAGACTTTGAGCAAGAACTTAACCAAAGGATAGTGGAATAGAGGTCAAAATTGAAGGCACATAAGATGAAACTGAGTACAGATAAGCCATCTGTAATGGGAATAAATGGGGGGAATCAGAAGAAACTGAGAAATGAGACAGAAGAGAAAATAGTGAATGGGTCAATAGGATGCTGGACATGCTGATGGCCAGGGGTGAGGCTTAACAAAGGCAAATAAATCTGGACAACAACAAACACATACAGAACAACCTAAAATTAAAGAAAGGCTCATTATGATGCAGAAGCCTTACCTCTGAAGGCTTCCACATCAGGCTACACCTTTTTGATCCAATGAAAACTTTGCTTCTGAAGTTCTCCTCTCATGGAGTCTCAGCACAGCAAATACTTTCACAGCTAAAGCCATATGCTAATTCCCTAGTACAGGGGAGTGGCTAATACTAACTAGCCATGTGTTGTCCCCCAGAAATATCCATGGCTTCCAATATAGTACAGACAAGTAAACGTTTACTCTAGGAGGAAAAAGTGACCACCGTAAAAATTAGTGGTCATCTATTCTTTCCAGTGGGAGTACTTATGATGAAGGTAAGTTCAGCGAAGATGCTTGGATGGGGAGAGTGTTAGATTGTATGTGTATATATGTGTGTGCATGCTGGTGGAGGAATAAATGAAGATACATAAATGTGTGTTTGTGTGTGTGTGTATGCATGTGTGCATGCGTGTGTGTGTGTGTGTGTGTGTGTGTGTGTGTGTGTGTGTGTGTGTGTGTGCATGCGGACATGAGTGTGTGTTGCCTGGGTGGCTGAACTACGGGTTCGGGTAGGAACGGAGAATCTGCATATATATGAGTGCATTGAATTACATCCACAAGTATATGGTTGAGTCTCTCCAGAAGTTTGACTGTGTGGTGAGGGGCTTGTGGGTGTGTGGGTGAGAATACATGGGGGTGCATATGTATATGAGTGTCTGAATGTGTGTATGTGTGTTAGGGAATGCCTTTGCTAAAGAGATGCATGGGTCAGGCAGAACACTATCATGGTCAGTTCTGACAGTGTCATTTTATTAAGAGATATGGTGATGAGATGATAATGATGTCATTCTCATCAAGGATTTTCTGTATCTGAATCACATTTTTTCACTATCATGTTAACTGGCCAACCTTTGTTGGGTGAATAGCTCTGGTGGTGAGTATTTTAGTAAACTGCAGGAATTGTTTGTATAATATAAAGAAATAAACATTCATCTGTGAAATTCTCAGTACAAGACTCTTCAGTTGCACACACCCCGGGATTCATTAAGCTTGCGCAAAGCGCCGGAGTAGCGTTGGCGATCTAGCGCCAAATATGGCGGTCGAGCGATTCAGGTAAGAGCTGTTTCCACGTGCACTACCAGCATACATCAGAGCTGCACATCTCCCGGCGCATGTATGCTAATTACCCCATGTGCAGCAGTGTAGCATGCAAATGAAGGTATATAGCAATTCACAAAGTTGTGCAGGCATAGCGTAAGCATGTAGAAATGTAAACCAAAAAAATGGTTTACATGTTGTCAAACATAAAATCAGAGCCATGAAAGTGGACCAAACCTATGTGTTATAATGTTAATATATGCCAATGGCTAAATATATAGCCAATGGCATAAAACAACATGCGCAACATATAAAAAAATAACATTTAATTTCAAGGCCACACCAAAGCAAAGTAAAACCGCAGTGCATCGGTGCACAAACAGGACCATAATGAAAATATATTTAGATGTCATAAAACTGTAATGTAACACAATTTATGATATCCCCATAACAATCAATGGCACGCATGCTACACCACAACCATGGAGCAAGGGTTGCTAAGGGTCTGTGACAGTGTTCCGTGTGGTAACTAGGAATTAGCAGTCAATGCCATGCAAATGAGTCAAGTAATACTGAATCGCAAACGTCCCGCCGGTGAAAGGATGTACCACACGGCGTAGAGTTACAACACAGAGGAGTGGCCTGGAGGTAAACGTGACATCAAGAGAAGGGTGCGCCACCGTATCTGTAAGCACATTGGATCATTGCTAATCTGTGTTGGGTGTTGCTAAGCAAAGCCGCGGGATAGGGGTGTGGAAGTAGCCATAGCTTTGCTTAGCTGAGAGCACACAAGATAACCGAAAGTTCATGTGAACGTGGATGAAAACGAGCACGAAACCTGGTAAACGGATGTGCGGGGCGCACACCACAGCTGAAACAGGAAGGATATGGGAAGGCAATAAGGAAATGCTGCAGCATGGTAATTGGAGTACAAATGAGTAATTAACACCTAGGATCTCACAGTGGGCCATAGACAACAGCTAACAAGTCTGCTAGCAGCTACCTGCAGAACTGGAAAGGGGAGGTGCCGTACAGCTTATAAAAGAGAACTGTCACAGCAGAACAAAGCAAACTTGCTGTAGATCAGCTACATAACACATTTCCCAACACAATCCTGGGTTGTGGAAGCACAAAACAAGAAAGGTGGCAGCTGGATGCATGCCTGACAATGGGAGGTGAATCAGGTTGAAAATAGAAGTAAAGGTCAATAGATGAATCACAGCAGACAAGCATAAGTCAACACTAAAGGCCCCACAATAGCAGTACCTGCTGTAAAACCAATAATTAAGATGCCCTGCAGCTGGAATAGCACAAACACACCCAATTACATCAGCATCATCTATTGCACAATAGTATAAGGTGTGAAAGCCCCACACACACACTTGTGTATTCCCACACACTCTGCACCATTGGTGTATACAGACGGGGAACTTTTAATATGTATATGTTAGGGGCTGCCATAGCTTTGATTCACCAGCATGTGTTGGAGGCTGACGGTGGTGTGGAGAATGATGCTGACAACCATCTCAGGCACCGGAGGAGGAGATGAGTGTTCAGACCCAGGGTAACCTACCAGGGGCTACATGATGTGGAGACAGTAGAGCATTACAGGGTGGACAGGGACATCATACAGCAACTTGTTGAGCTGTGCCGGCCACACCTCAGAGCTAGAAGTAACAGAGGGGAACCCATCCCAGTGGACACGAAGGTATGTGTAAGCTTGAGAATACTAGCCACAGGTACCTTCCAAAGGCCAACTGGGGATATCATGGGGATCTCACAGGCATCAGCATCCAGGGTACTCCACCAGTTCCTGGATGCCATGTTACCACATGCCAATGAGCACATACACTTCCCCCGAACGCAGGAGGAGTTGGCCAGCAATATGCGTCTCTTCCACCATGTGGCAGACTACCTGGAGGTACTGGATGCAATAGACTGCACGCACATACACATCAAGTTACCACCCGGTGAGCACGGTAGGTGCTACATAAACCATAAGGGATTCCCCCTCCATCAACTGCCAGGTCGTGTGCAATGCCCAGGGCATTATCATGGATGTGTGTGCTGGCAGTCCTGGAAGCTATCACGACTCCCACATCTGGCATGCCTCACAGCTGTATCAGGTATTTGCCAGGGGGGGACATCCCATATGGCCACCTGGTGGGGGATGCTGGCTATGCACTGGAACCATGGATGATGACACCCATCATTAATGCACACTCAGCCATGCAAGAATGCCATAATGAGGCACATGCAGAAACCAGAATCATCATAGAGCAAGTGTTTGGGATGCTGAAATCATGGTTCCATTGCTTGGATATATCTGGTGGAGCCTTGCAGTACTCTCCAGGAACATGTGCCCACATCTTCATAGTATGTGCCAAGCTACGCAATATGATCCTGAGGAAACAGCTGCAGCAGGAACAGAATGATGAAGGCCCTCACAGCCCGCCACCATTGACAAGGGACCACGAACACTCCCAGTAGGGAGATGGAGGTGTGCCCAGTATGCCCATGCCTTGGCAAAGAGGGAACATATAGCACACACACTGACTGTGTAGGCAATCATGGACTGACACCCTTCTCCACCTGCACATAAAGCAAACATGGATGGAACACACACAAACGACCACCTGTAAATTGTCATGTATAGGTGGTCTACTGTGTGCATCCTACATAGGTAGCCCTCAACTATTGTACACACAACCACCATTGGCACAAGGTAAGTCAATACCTGAACAGTATATTAAGCTATCAGCATGTGTCCATACTGTATGTACAGGTTCATAGATACATAGGTAGGTACATGCCCAACCGCCGAGGCCACTCATAACCATAGGCAAAACGTGTCTGCTGTCGCCACCCCATCAATCAATTAACTGTCCCTCTTTGGAGCAGAGCCACTTGCAGGATCCCTGGGGTGTAGCTACTGTTCACCACCCACTCTGCAAGGATTCCCCAGAGTGTTAGTGAGGGATTTTGTATAATGTAATCAGGGATGTGTTTCCAAATAATGGGGAGTATCCCTGACAGGAATCTTCACAGATGTGTACATGTTACATAGTATACCTTAAACACAGCTTGCATATATAGGTAGTTCTCCACAGAATAATAAACATGTGGAACACACAACCGCTGAAATGTGCGTTCATCACCCTTGCACTACCAGTGACTGCTCTGAGAGGTAAGATATCACTGCCAGAATTAGAACACGCAACCATGTACACATTCATCACAATAACATACCACTAAGCTACCTGAGATGTACCAATGGCAGTCGTGTATACTGACAGGATAAAACACAAAAGGTAGGAATGTGTTGAAATAGGACAAACCCTCATGTACAAAATGAAAGGTGTATGATATATATATATATATATATATATATATATATATATAATATATATATATATATATATATATATATATATATATATATATATATATATATATATATATATATATATATATATATATACACATCATCATATATATATATATAGAGAGAGAGAGGGAGAGAGAGAGAGATATGTTGATATATGAGGATATACATATATATGTAGATATATAGAGAGATTAACAACATCTACATAATCATGGAGGTACATATAAATGGGATACCTACCACATACCGACTGCTTTACATACAGACTCACGTAATCCCGAGGCTTAAGGTCCAAAAGAACACCGTACAGAAACACCAGATGCGCGAGGTGTAATCTCACAATGTTAATGGACAGTTAGTCAGTGCTTCTGGTGTTGCGGTTTGGGTAGGTTACTGTGTGTACGTGTGTTTCTTAGGGCTGTAGTGTGTGTAAGTGTGTGTTCTGTGTGTGATGTCTGCTGTTGGGGGACTGTAATGTGTGGTTGTGGGTTAGCTTTGTGCATCTGTTTGCATGACCTAGGATGTAGAATATTAAAGTAGGGGGTGGTGAGTGGGGGGCAAACACCTACATGGGGTGTGCAGGGGAGCTTGGCCACCTGCTCATACATAGTGTAGGATGGTTTGTTTGGATGTGTTGGGTAGCAGTGTGTCTGTGTGTGCATGTGTGTGTTCCATGTTCATGTTACCTTCGCGAGTTACTCTCAGTGTCGGTATTGTGGGGTATGGGAGGCTATTCCCAGGACTGTGTGCGTCAGAACACTGTGTTTTCAGGATTCCGTTGGTCTCCCATATACAGCGGTTGAAGTGTTCGCATATGTGAATAACATAGACGATAGCAATCACAGATTCCGCCACTACCAACCTTTATGAACAAAGGATATGGAGAGCATATGCCTATACACCATTACAAATATGTGCTATGGACATGAGCCAATGATAGTGTTACCACCTGTTCCACTTTGCGAGGGACACCCCCTCATTGGGCGGTTGTGCCCTGACCAAATATATTAAACGTGGCAAATGTCCTGGGATTGTAGGACATAATTATGTCCCATATGTACTGTAATAGTTGCATACAGTAGTTATTTCTGTATCTAAAGTACCTACATGGTACGGGAAACAGGATAAGCTACTAAACTGCTACAAGAATAATCTTATAATTAGGTAAGAAAGGAAAGTTCTATCCCTTGTACTGACCATGGGTTTGTGTCAGCCTGTAAAATAAGATGTGTGTCCCGAAAAGGACCCACTATGGACATATGAAAAGGTGGCAACCCTAGCCAAAGAGGGTCAGTCACCAACACAACTACGATGACTGCAAATACCTATGACAGAAATACACATCTATCATGTAGCAACACGTTATTACATTCAGATGTATTACCGAAGGGATTCAAGGACTAACATCACCTGCATGCTATACAGGAACCACATAACAGTGCCTTAATGAATTAGCCTGTAAATACCATTGTATTAGTCCACAAAAGTACAGGTGTTCAAATAGGGAAGGCACCCTCACGCACAGTTCCGACACACCTGCATTTGCTAAGCACACCCACCAACATCACCCCCACACCCAAACATATTACAATACAAACTGTAATAACATCACAAATCATTCACACACTGTACGACGTCTGCAGAAGCCTTAACATACCTTGTCAGAGACACACTAACATGGCCCTAAGTGAAATAGCGGCTGTTATACAATGGAACAGCTGCTGATGTAATAGGGTTTGTTTGCACTAATCCCGTTTCAGAAGGTTGTGCATACACTGGGATGTGTTAGCAATTAGTGAGTAACAGCACAGTATGCTACACTTGTACACCAAATCAAGGATGTCTGGTGAGCACACTGTACACCACATAACAGTTCATGCATAGCCATATGGCCTTGAGCTGGCCAAACATCCTTGCCAGACTTAAACATCTGCAGAAGTATCAGGTACAAACAAACCCTGCATAAGTAGCACTGTTCCAAAATATAACAGCTGTACTCACATGTAGAACTAAATTGTCTAGCCATTACACACAGTCCACGGAAGTCATGAAGCTAACATATCTCTGTGTGTCTCCATATAGCTGTTGAAATATATCACAATAACACATCTAGGCCGTCTCCCACGAAAGTAAGGCAAACAGACAATGTCCAAAAGGAGTACTCACTTATTCACCACTGTTGCCATGGTATCAGCTAATGGAGTAGCTGCACAGCTGATGTGCATCCAATTAACTACTTTGGAGCAGCAATTGGTGAACAGGATACCACATGTTACCGATATGTAACTAGAAAAGGATGTGTTATCACACATTCAAACCATCTGTATATACCAGCGGAACATTACAAATAATATTGAAACACAAACCAAAAAAGAATGAATCAACTGTTAACGATATGTCGAGTTACTAATAAGGTATGTAGAACAATAAATGTAGCGATAAATCTCCACTAGTAAATGACACAAAAGACCAGGAGCAGGCAGTCCTCTTCACTAAAAACGTATTTAATTGACTTAAAGTGCGTTTATTTCGGTACACTTTTCGTCGGAGAATATATCCGACTTCTTCAGAAGTAAAAACAGTCATCAAGCAACAACAAGAATTCCACAATAAGTATGTTGGCTGGTTTAATTAGTGGGTTGGTCCTTTCTTTAATTCACAGAGGTGATGTAGAACAGTTAGTATGTCTGTGTATGTAGTATTATTCTGTAGTATTTAAAGTGCACGCAATCCATATAGTGGAAACAGTTATCTTGTAGTGATGTATTGTTGAGCATAGTCACGCTTGTAGTATTTGTGTGTACTGCTGTATGTCACAAGGCAAACACCTCATACACCACAAGGGATGCTATATAAGGGCTTTGAACAGAAATACTCCTCACCAGCCGACATCAGTGGCAGGGTTGGTCCAACAAGTATGTGCTATAACAGGGGATAGTATATGTTGATATATTGTAACTGTAGCCATATGTATGGGTATAATACACAGAATAACATGTGGAAGGTTGGGCCACTGTGCAAGTATGTTTTGCATTGTGGGATATTGTGCCAATAACTGTGTAATGTACAGTATTGTAGGCAGATATGTATTACAAGCTACATAGCATTACTGTAATGGTAGGCAAACATTAGTTATGTCAATTGGCATTTACAATACACAATAACAGGATACATATGTCTTTTAGTGAGACAACAGTTTATCAGCATGATAGCAACGTAAAATGGAAGAGCTATTTAACTATCCATGCACATAAGACATGTAATATGTGCAAAGGTAGGTACTAGGCTGTCTTACCAAGTGTATCTGTAAACCTAGCTAGCTTGTGTTGTCTTTTGCCACCCCCATAGGTTGGTTCCTTGTGCCTCTGAATGGCAGAGCCAATAGTTCCCTGTGCCTCTGTCCAGCAGAGCCACTGCAGTGATCCCCGGGTACATGTCTGTCTCCCATCCACACGTCAATGTTTCCCTTGAAGAGTGCTCATGAGGGGTCCTGCCTGATTTACATTGGAATCACGTTCCAAAGCATAGGGAGTGTCCGGGTCAGGAATCTATCCGTTCAGCACATCCTACTCATCGTTGTGGTTAGGTGTATATCCCAAGAGCATGTGGTTCTCAGGGGCTTCTGTTTAGCTGGAGCATATCCAGCAATTCAGGGTTGAACATGGGCCTTGTATGTCAAGCAGAGATCGCCTGTGAGTATGCGGTATGCAACTGAGTACAGCTGGAGTTTCATAGGTTAGGCTGCATAGGTCATCTGTTTGAGGTCAGTAATCCTCTTGGTGTGGTACTGGTGTGGTCTTCCAAGCTGTTGCAGTTGTCTTGTAAGGTATATCCCAAATGGGGTGTTGTATCCTTTAATGGGTCTGATATGACATGTGTAGAGTCACAATGGCCCCTATGATCTGGATGCGAACCCATTAGAGATTAGGGGGGGGCACGTAGAAGGATATTCTAACCACCTTGTCATTATGGGTATCGAAGGAGAGATTGCTATCTACTGGTGTTTCCGAATCCCATTTTACCTTTTTTGTATGTAGGGGACTAGCACCTATGTGGTAGTCCATGGGTAATTAGTTATATCCAAAGGGGATGACTATGCAATTTTAGGCATTCAGCTTGACGCCATGATATTAACACCAGGTATGCATCTCAGTGCGACCCTTCCAGAGGGTGTCTGTAACAGCTGGGGAAACAATTATGTCCCCTAGTTTGCAGTCATCTGCAAACCTTTTCAGTCAAAGCCTTCCTGTGCTTGTCTGTATGTCAGAGAAGTATATACCGAACATGAGGGGTCCTAGGACTGAGCCCTGGGGGACGGCAGTTGTAAGTGGTATACAGTCGGACCTAAGATATGCAACTCCTACTGTGTGTTTTCTGTCCTTGAGCCACTTTGCAAACCATCACATGACATAGGGGTTAATGTTCAGGTGGATGGGTATGTTGATAATACCAGAAGGAGGAATGGTGTTGAAAGCCTATGAGAGATCTAGGTAGGCTGTGTGGACCTCCTTACCCTCATCTAATGCCTTGGTAACTGTCTCTAAGAAGCCCACCAGGTTTAGGAGGCATGATCCGGCCTTAACAAGCCAAACAGGGAGGGGTCAAAGGTAGGGAGGTACCCAATGTCTCTGTGACAGTGATCCATGATGTGCACCATAGCCTTGCAGACCAGGCTAGTCAGGCCTATAGGGAAATAGGTCCTGTGGTCCGTTGTGGTGCCACCTTTGTGGAGTGGGATAACTGTTGCTGTGTGCGATTCAGGGGACACTATGCCCGATGTGAGGCTATTATTGAACATGGTGCATAGGTGAGGAGACAGTACGATCCAAAGTTCATGTAAAACGCAGCCTGGGATGTTGTCCGGTCCCATGAATGCTGTGATATTGCTTTTGGAGTGTGCAGCTTTGAGAGGGATCTACCAGGATGTTGCCAATATCAATTGTTTCTGTAACATTCGTGCCTTTGTGCTGTAACTCAGAGCAGATCTGGTTGTTGACATTGAGACTTTGTGGTTGTTGTTGGTATTAGTTGCATTATAGTTTTCATAGCTAGCTTTGGAGGATCTTATAAGGGATGTCACCTTCTTACTGAGGATGGCCAGGGATCTCCTCCATGCATGGTATTGTACTCTCGTTTGCAACAGTGTCTTCCTCCTGTAGTACAATATGTTTATGGCAGGGGACCACCAGATTGGTTTAGTTAATTATGAGTATACCGTCCTGGTTCTGTTTGGGATAGCACAAGCCATGCACTCCTGTAAGTGCTTATAGAGTGCATTTGTGTAGGATTCAGCAGTTGTAACAGTACTGTCCATCTGCATGGGTGTCATGACGTCCACCATGTCTGCCTAAAGAAGCATGTAGTTGGCCTTGTAGGCATACTATACTGTGGTTCCCTTAATGGGGGGTAGGTGCGGGATGTGGATATCAATGGTGTTCAGCACATGGTCTGATCGGACCAACAAGGAGTTGGCTTCACGTGTAGAGCACCAGTCACTCATGTTGGTAATGACTAGGTCTAGGATATTGTTGCCCCTGGTGGGTGTGTGGATATGTTGAGTCAGGGCATTGGTGTTTATGAATTCCAGAAACCATTGAGCTAATGTGTTGGTACACGAGTAGTTTTCCCAGTTAATGGTGGGGTAGATACAGTGAGGCTTATGTGATGAATGTGGTGTTATGCGACTGTGTACCTTCTCCACATGACAGTCAGGGTCAGGCTTGGTTGGAGAGACTTTTACCTCCAGTTTGGCTAGATGAGTGCATCTCTCACAGGTTGTAGTGTTGGGTGGTAGGTGGAGAGACTTGTCTGTGTACATGAGGCAATGTGTACATTGCCTCAAGATGTCCAGATTCATTAGATAGACAGGTGAGAACACTGGCAGTTGACTCTTGGACATGCGTGAATA